>NW_027443128.1:0-58114 GCF_048569485.1 Anomaloglossus baeobatrachus
AGATGATATTAATAAAATAAGTAGAAATCCACTAAAAGTTTTGTTTGGTTATCTTGCAATCCCGAGATAATCGTCTCCATGCTCCAAATCCATTTTAAAGCCATTTTTAAGGCATTTCGCGCATACATGAAATGAACACATTTTTCTCCAAAACTATAACAGATGCAAGCTTGTCCTGTTTGGTGGAGATGATATTTAATAAAATAAGTAGAAATCCACTAAAAGTTTTGTTTGGTTATCTTGCAATCCGAGATAATCGTCTCCATGCTCCAAATCCATTTTAAAGCCATTTTTAAGGCATTTCGCGCATACATGAAATGAACACATTTTTCTCCAAAACTATAACAGATGCAAGCTTGTCCTGTTTGGTGGAGATGATATTTAATAAAATAAGTAGAAATCCACTAAAAGTTTTTGTTTGGTTATCTTGCAATCCCGAGATAATCGTCTCCATGCTCCAAATCCATTTTAAAGCCATTTTTAAGGCATTTCGCGCATACATGAAATGAACACATTTTTCTCCAAAACTATAACAGATGCAAGCTTGTCCTGTTTGGTGGAGATGATATTTAATAAAATAAGTAGAAATCCACTAAAAGTTTTGTTTGGTTATATTGCAATCCCGAGATAATCGTCTCCATGCTCCAAATCCATTTTAAAGCCATTTTTAAGGCATTTCGCGCATACATGAAATGAACACATTTTTCTCCAAAACTATAACAGATGCAAGCTTGTCCTGTTTGGTGGAGATGATATTTAATAAAATAAGTAGAAATCCACTAAAAGTTTTGTTTGGTTATCTTGCAATCCCGAGATAATCGTCTCCATGCTCCAAATCCATTTTAAAGCCATTTTTAAGGCATTTCGCGCATACATGAAATGAACACATTTTTCTCCAAAACTATAACAGATGCAAGCTTGTCCTGTTTGGTGGAGATGATATTTAATAAAATAAGTAGAAATCCACTAAAAGTTTTGTTTGGTTATCTTGCAATCCCGAGATAATCGTCTCCATGCTCCAAATCCATTTTAAAGCCATTTTTAAGGCATTTCGCGCATACATGAAATGAACACATTTTTCTCCAAAACTATAACAGATGCAAGCTTGTCCTGTTTGGTGGAGATGATATTTAATAAAATAAGTAGAAATCCACTAAAAGTTTTGTTTGGTTATCTTGCAATCCCGAGATAATCGTCTCCATGCTCCAAATCCATTTTAAAGCCATTTTAAGGCATTTCGCGCATACATGAAATGAACACATTTTTCTCCAAAACTATAACAGATGCAAGCTTGTCCTGTTTGGTGGAGATGATATTTAATAAAATAAGTAGAAATCCACTAAAAGTTTTGTTTGGTTATCTTGCAATCCCGAGATAATCGTCTCCATGCTCCAAATCCATTTTAAAGCCATTTTTAAGGCATTTCGCGCATACATGAAATGAACACATTTTTCTCCAAAACTATAACAGATGCAAGCTTGTCCTGTTTGGTGGAGATGATATTTAATAAAATAAGTAGAAATCCACTAAAAGTTTTGTTTGGTTATCTTGCAATCCCGAGATAATCGTCTCCATGCTCCAAATCCATTTTAAAGCCATTTTTAAGGCATTTCGCGCATACATGAAATGAACACATTTTTCTCCAAAACTATAACAGATGCAAGCTTGTCCTGTTTTGGTGGAGATGATATTTAATAAAATAAGTAGAAATCCACTAAAAGTTTTGTTTGGTTATCTTGCAATCCCGAGATAATCGTCTCCATGCTCCAAATCCATTTTAAAGCCATTTTTAAGGCATTTCGCGCATACATGAAATGAACACATTTTTCTCCAAAACTATAACAGATGCAAGCTTGTCCTGTTTGGTGGAGATGATATTTAATAAAATAAGTAGAAATCCACTAAAAGTTTTGTTTGGTTATCTTGCAATCCCGAGATAATCGTCTCCATGCTCCAAATCCATTTTAAAGCCATTTTTAAGGCATTTCGCGCATACATGAAATGAACACATTTTTCTCCAAAACTATAACAGATGCAAGCTTGTCCTGTTTGGTGGAGATGATATTTAATAAAATAAGTAGAAATCCACTAAAAGTTTTGTTTGGTTATCTTGCAATCCCGAGATAATCGTCTCCATGCTCCAAATCCATTTTAAAGCCATTTTTAAGGCATTTCGCGCATACATGAAATGAACACATTTTTCTCCAAAACTATAACAGATGCAAGCTTGTCCTGTTTGGTGGAGATGATATTTAATAAAATAAGTAGAAATCCACTAAAAGTTTTGTTTGGTTATCTTGCAATCCCGAGATAATCGTCTCCATGCTCCAAATCCATTTTAAAGCCATTTTTAAGGCATTTCGCGCATACATGAAATGAACACATTTTTCTCCAAAACTATAACAGATGCAAGCTTGTCCTGTTTGGTGGAGATGATATTTAATAAAATAAGTAGAAATCCACTAAAAGTTTTGTTTGGTTATCTTGCAATCCCGAGATAATCGTCTCCATGCTCCAAATCCATTTTAAAGCCATTTTTAAGGCATTTCGCGCATACATGAAATGAACACATTTTTCTCCAAAACTATAACAGATGCAAGCTTGTCCTGTTTGGTGGAGATGATATTTAATAAAATAAGTAGAAATCCACTAAAAGTTTTGTTTGGTTATCTTGCAATCCCGAGATAATCGTCTCCATGCTCCAAATCCATTTTAAAGCCATTTTTAAGGCATTTCGCGCATACATGAAATGAACACATTTTTCTCCAAAACTATAACAGATGCAAGCTTGTCCTGTTTGGTGGAGATGATATTTAATAAAATAAGTAGAAATCCACTAAAAGTTTTGTTTGGTTATCTTGCAATCCCGAGATAATCGTCTCCATGCTCCAAATCCATTTTAAAGCCATTTTTAAGGCATTTCGCGCATACATGAAATGAACACATTTTTCTCCAAAACTATAACAGATGCAAGCTTGTCCTGTTTGGTGGAGATGATATTTAATAAAATAAGTAGAAATCCACTAAAAGTTTTGTTTGGTTATCTTGCAATCCCGAGATAATCGTCTCCATGCTCCAAATCCATTTTAAAGCCATTTTTAAGGCATTTCGCGCATACATGAAATGAACACATTTTTCTCCAAAACTATAACAGATGCAAGCTTGTCCTGTTTGGTGGAGATGATATTTAATAAAATAAGTAGAAATCCACTAAAAGTTTTGTTTGGTTATCTTGCAATCCCGAGATAATCGTCTCCATGCTCCAAATCCATTTTAAAGCCATTTTTAAGGCATTTCGCGCATACATGAAATGAACACATTTTTCTCCAAAACTATAACAGATGCAAGCTTGTCCTGTTTGGTGGAGATGATATTTAATAAAATAAGTAGAAATCCACTAAAAGTTTTGTTTGGTTATCTTGCAATCCCGAGATAATCGTCTCCATGCTCCAAATCCATTTTAAAGCCATTTTTAAGGCATTTCGCGCATACATGAAATGAACACATTTTTCTCCAAAACTATAACAGATGCAAGCTTGTCCTGTTTGGTGGAGATGATATTTAATAAAATAAGTAGAAATCCACTAAAAGTTTTGTTTGGTTATCTTGCAATCCCGAGATAATCGTCTCCATGCTCCAAATCCATTTTAAAGCCATTTTTAAGGCATTTCGCGCATACATGAAATGAACACATTTTTCTCCAAAACTATAACAGATGCAAGCTTGTCCTGTTTGGTGGAGATGATATTTAATAAAATAAGTAGAAATCCACTAAAAGTTTTGTTTGGTTATCTTGCAATCCCGAGATAATCGTCTCCATGCTCCAAATCCATTTTAAAGCCATTTTTAAGGCATTTCGCGCATACATGAAATGAACACATTTTTCTCCAAAACTATAACAGATGCAAGCTTGTCCTGTTTGGTGGAGATGATATTTAATAAAATAAGTAGAAATCCACTAAAAGTTTTGTTTGGTTATCTTGCAATCCCGAGATAATCGTCTCCATGCTCCAAATCCATTTTAAAGCCATTTTTAAGGCATTTCGCGCATACATGAAATGAACACATTTTTCTCCAAAACTATAACAGATGCAAGCTTGTCCTGTTTGGTGGAGATGATATTTAATAAAATAAGTAGAAATCCACTAAAAGTTTTGTTTGGTTATATTGCAATCCCGAGATAATCGTCTCCATGCTCCAAATCCATTTTAAAGCCATTTTTAAGGCATTTCGCGCATACATGAAATGAACACATTTTTCTCCAAAACTATAACAGATGCAAGCTTGTCCTGTTTGGTGGAGATGATATTTAATAAAATAAGTAGAAATCCACTAAAAGTTTTGTTTGGTTATCTTGCAATCCCGAGATAATCGTCTCCATGCTCCAAATCCATTTTAAAGCCATTTTTAAGGCATTTCGCGCATACATGAAATGAACACATTTTTCTCCAAAACTATAACAGATGCAAGCTTGTCCTGTTTGGTGGAGATGATATTTAATAAAATAAGTAGAAATCCACTAAAAGTTTTGTTTGGTTATCTTGCAATCCCGAGATAATCGTCTCCATGCTCCAAATCCATTTTAAAGCCATTTTTAAGGCATTTCGCGCATACATGAAATGAACACATTTTTCTCCAAAACTATAACAGATGCAAGCTTGTCCTGTTTGGTGGAGATGATATTTAATAAAATAAGTAGAAATCCACTAAAAGTTTTGTTTGGTTATCTTGCAATCCCGAGATAATCGTCTCCATGCTCCAAATCCATTTTAAAGCCATTTTTAAGGCATTTCGCGCATACATGAAATGAACACATTTTTCTCCTAAAACTATAACAGATGCAAGCTTGTCCTGTTTGGTGGAGATGATATTTAATAAAATAAGTAGAAATCCACTAAAAGTTTTGTTTGGTTATCTTGCAATCCCGAGATAATCGTCTCCATGCTCCAAATCCATTTTAAAGCCATTTTTAAGGCATTTCGCGCATACATGAAATGAACACATTTTTCTCCAAAACTATAACAGATGCAAGCTTGTCCTGTTTGGTGGAGATGATATTTAATAAAATAAGTAGAAATACACTAAAAGTTTTGTTTGGTTATCTTGCAATCCCGAGATAATCGTCTCCATGCTCCAAATCCATTTTAAAGCCATTTTTAAGGCATTTCGCGCATACATGAAATGAACACATTTTTCTCCAAAACTATAACAGATGCAAGCTTGTCCTGTTTGGTGGAGATGATATTTAATAAAATAAGTAGAAATCCACTAAAAGTTTTGTTTGGTTATCTTGCAATCCCGAGATAATCGTCTCCATGCTCCAAATCCATTTTAAAGCCATTTTTAAGGCATTTCGCGCATACATGAAATGAACACATTTTTCTCCAAAACTATAACAGATGCAAGCTTGTCCTGTTTGGTGGAGATGATATTTAATAAAATAAGTAGAAATCCACTAAAAGTTTTGTTTGGTTATCTTGCAATCCCGAGATAATCGTCTCCATGCTCCAAATCCATTTTAAAGCCATTTTTAAGGCATTTCGCGCATACATGAAATGAACACATTTTTCTCCAAAACTATAACAGATGCAAGCTTGTCCTGTTTGGTGGAGATGATATTTAATAAAATAAGTAGAAATCCACTAAAAGTTTTGTTTGGTTATCTTGCAATCCCGAGATAATCGTCTCCATGCTCCAAATCCATTTTAAAGCCATTTTTAAGGCATTTCGCGCATACATGAAATGAACACATTTTTCTCCAAAACTATAACAGATGCAAGCTTGTCCTGTTTGGTGGAGATGATATTTAATAAAATAAGTAGAAATCCACTAAAAGTTTTGTTTGGTTATATTGCAATCCCGAGATAATCGTCTCCATGCTCCAAATCCATTTTAAAGCCATTTTTAAGGCATTTCGCGCATACATGAAATGAACACATTTTTCTCCAAAACTATAACAGATGCAAGCTTGTCCTGTTTGGTGGAGATGATATTTAATAAAATAAGTAGAAATCCACTAAAAGTTTTGTTTGGTTATCTTGCAATCCCGAGATAATCGTCTCCATGCTCCAAATCCATTTTAAAGCCATTTTTAAGGCATTTCGCGCATACATGAAATGAACACATTTTTCTCCAAAACTATAACAGATGCAAGCTTGTCCTGTTTGGTGGAGATGATATTTAATAAAATAAGTAGAAATCCACTAAAAGTTTTGTTTGGTTATATTGCAATCCCGAGATAATCGTCTCCATGCTCCAAATCCATTTTAAAGCCATTTTTAAGGCATTTCGCGCATACATGAAATGAACACATTTTTCTCCAAAACTATAACAGATGCAAGCTTGTCCTGTTTGGTGGAGATGATATTTAATAAAATAAGTAGAAATCCACTAAAAGTTTTGTTTGGTTATCTTGCAATCCCGAGATAATCGTCTCCATGCTCCAAATCCATTTTAAAGCCATTTTTAAGGCATTTCGCGCATACATGAAATGAACACATTTTTCTCCAAAACTATAACAGATGCAAGCTTGTCCTGTTTGGTGGAGATGATATTTAATAAAATAAGTAGAAATCCACTAAAAGTTTTGTTTGGTTATCTTGCAATCCGAGATAATCGTCTCCATGCTCCAAATCCATTTTAAAGCCATTTTTAAGGCATTTCGCGCATACATGAAATGAACACATTTTTCTCCAAAACTATAACAGATGCAAGCTTGTCCTGTTTGGTGGAGATGATATTTAATAAAATAAGTAGAAATCCACTAAAAGTTTTGTTTGGTTATCTTGCAATCCCGAGATAATCGTCTCCATGCTCCAAATCCATTTTAAAGCCATTTTTAAGGCATTTCGCGCATACATGAAATGAACACATTTTTCTCCAAAACTATAACAGATGCAAGCTTGTCCTGTTTGGTGGAGATGATATTTAATAAAATAAGTAGAAATCCACTAAAAGTTTTGTTTGGTTATCTTGCAATCCCGAGATAATCGTCTCCATGCTCCAAATCCATTTTAAAGCCATTTTTAAGGCATTTCGCGCATACATGAAATGAACACATTTTTCTCCAAAACTATAACAGATGCAAGCTTGTCCTGTTTGGTGGAGATGATATTTAATAAAATAAGTAGAAATCCACTAAAAGTTTTGTTTGGTTATCTTGCAATCCCGAGATAATCGTCTCCATGCTCCAAATCCATTTTAAAGCCATTTTTAAGGCATTTCGCGCATACATGAAATGAACACATTTTTCTCCAAAACTATAACAGATGCAAGCTTGTCCTGTTTGGTGGAGATGATATTTAATAAAATAAGTAGAAATCCACTAAAAGTTTTGTTTGGTTATCTTGCAATCCCGAGATAATCGTCTCCATGCTCCAAATCCATTTTAAAGCCATTTTTAAGGCATTTCGCGCATACATGAAATGAACACATTTTTCTCCAAAACTATAACAGATGCAAGCTTGTCCTGTTTGGTGGAGATGATATTTAATAAAATAAGTAGAAATCCACTAAAAGTTTTGTTTGGTTATCTTGCAATCCCGAGATAATCGTCTCCATGCTCCAAATCCATTTTAAAGCCATTTTTAAGGCATTTCGCGCATACATGAAATGAACACATTTTTCTCCAAAACTATAACAGATGCAAGCTTGTCCTGTTTGGTGGAGATGATATTTAATAAAATAAGTAGAAATCCACTAAAAGTTTTGTTTGGTTATCTTGCAATCCCGAGATAATCGTCTCCATGCTCCAAATCCATTTTAAAGCCATTTTTAAGGCATTTCGCGCATACATGAAATGAACACATTTTTCTCCAAAACTATAACAGATGCAAGCTTGTCCTGTTTGGTGGAGATGATATTTAATAAAATAAGTAGAAATCCACTAAAAGTTTTGTTTGGTTATATTGCAATCCCGAGATAATCGTCTCCATGCTCCAAATCCATTTTAAAGCCATTTTTAAGGCATTTCGCGCATACATGAAATGAACACATTTTTCTCCAAAACTATAACAGATGCAAGCTTGTCCTGTTTGGTGGAGATGATATTTAATAAAATAAGTAGAAATACACTAAAAGTTTTGTTTGGTTATCTTGCAATCCCGAGATAATCGTCTCCATGCTCCAAATCCATTTTAAAGCCATTTTTAAGGCATTTCGCGCATACATGAAATGAACACATTTTTCTCCAAAACTATAACAGATGCAAGCTTGTCCTGTTTGGTGGAGATGATATTTAATAAAATAAGTAGAAATCCACTAAAAGTTTTGTTTGGTTATCTTGCAATCCCGAGATAATCGTCTCCATGCTCCAAATCCATTTTGAAGCCATTTTTAAGGCATTTCGCGCATACATGAAATGAACACATTTTTCTCCAAAACTATAACAGATGCAAGCTTGTCCTGTTTGGTGGAGATGATATTTAATAAAATAAGTAGAAATCCACTAAAAGTTTTGTTTGGTTATCTTGCAATCCCGAGATAATCGTCTCCATGCTCCAAATCCATTTTAAAGCCATTTTTAAGGCATTTCGCGCATACATGAAATGAACACATTTTTCTCCAAAACTATAACAGATGCAAGCTTGTCCTGTTTGGTGGAGATGATATTTAATAAAATAAGTAGAAATCCACTAAACGTTTTGTTTGGTTATATTGCAATCCCGAGATTATCGTCTCCATGCTCCAAATCCATTTTAAAGCCATTTTTAAGGCATTTCGCGCATACATGAAATGAACACATTTTTCTCCAAAACTATAACAGATGCAAGCTTGTCCTGTTTGGTGGAGATGATATTTAATAAAATAAGTAGAAATCCACTAAAAGTTTTGTTTGGTTATCTTGCAATCCCGAGATAATCGTCTCCATGCTCCAAATCCATTTTAAAGCCATTTTTAAGGCATTTCGCGCATACATGAAATGAACACATTTTTCTCCAAAACTATAACAGATGCAAGCTTGTCCTGTTTGGTGGAGATGATATTTAATAAAATAAGTAGAAATCCACTAAAAGTTTTGTTTGGTTATCTTGCAATCCCGAGATAATCGTCTCCATGCTCCAAATCCATTTTAAAGCCATTTTTAAGGCATTTCGCGCATACATGAAATGAACACATTTTTCTCCAAAACTATAACAGATGCAAGCTTGTCCTGTTTGGTGGAGATGATATTTAATAAAATAAGTAGAAATCCACTAAAAGTTTTGTTTGGTTATATTGCAATCCCGAGATAATCGTCTCCATGCTCCAAATCCATTTTAAAGCCATTTTTAAGGCATTTCGCGCATACATGAAATGAACACATTTTTCTCCAAAACTATAACAGATGCAAGCTTGTCCTGTTTGGTGGAGATGATATTTAATAAAATAAGTAGAAATCCACTAAAAGTTTTGTTTGGTTATCTTGCAATCCCGAGATAATCGTCTCCATGCTCCAAATCCATTTTAAAGCCATTTTTAAGGCATTTCGCGCATACATGAAATGAACACATTTTTCTCCAAAACTATAACAGATGCAAGCTTGTCCTGTTTGGTGGAGATGATATTTAATAAAATAAGTAGAAATCCACTAAAAGTTTTGTTTGGTTATCTTGCAATCCCGAGATAATCGTCTCCATGCTCCAAATCCATTTTAAAGCCATTTTTAAGGCATTTCGCGCATACATGAAATGAACACATTTTTCTCCAAAACTATAACAGATGCAAGCTTGTCCTGTTTGGTGGAGATGATATTTAATAAAATAAGTAGAAATCCACTAAAAGTTTTGTTTGGTTATCTTGCAATCCGAGATAATCGTCTCCATGCTCCAAATCCATTTTAAAGCCATTTTTAAGGCATTTCGCGCATACATGAAATGAACACATTTTTCTCCAAAACTATAACAGATGCAAGCTTGTCCTGTTTGGTGGAGATGATATTTAATAAAATAAGTAGAAATCCACTAAAAGTTTTGTTTGGTTTATCTTGCAATCCCGAGATAATCGTCTCCATGCTCCAAATCCATTTTAAAGCCATTTTTAAGGCATTTCGCGCATACATGAAATGAACACATTTTTCTCCAAAACTATAACAGATGCAAGCTTGTCCTGTTTGGTGGAGATGATATTTAATAAAATAAGTAGAAATCCACTAAAAGTTTTGTTTGGTTATATTGCAATCCCGAGATAATCGTCTCCATGCTCCAAATCCATTTTAAAGCCATTTTTAAGGCATTTCGCGCATACATGAAATGAACACATTTTTCTCCAAAACTATAACAGATGCAAGCTTGTCCTGTTTGGTGGAGATGATATTTAATAAAATAAGTAGAAATCCACTAAAAGTTTTGTTTGGTTATATTGCAATCCCGAGATAATCGTCTCCATGCTCCAAATCCATTTTAAAGCCATTTTTAAGGCATTTCGCGCATACATGAAATGAACACATTTTTCTCCAAAACTATAACAGATGCAAGCTTGTCCTGTTTGGTGGAGATGATATTTAATAAAATAAGTAGAAATCCACTAAAAGTTTTGTTTGGTTATCTTGCAATCCCGAGATAATCGTCTCCATGCTCCAAATCCATTTTAAAGCCATTTTTAAGGCATTTCGCGCATACATGAAATGAACACATTTTTCTCCAAAACTATAACAGATGCAAGCTTGTCCTGTTTGGTGGAGATGATATTTAATAAAATAAGTAGAAATCCACTAAAAGTTTTGTTTGGTTATCTTGCAATCCCGAGATAATCGTCTCCATGCTCCAAATCCATTTTAAAGCCATTTTTAAGGCATTTCGCGCATACATGAAATGAACACATTTTTCTCCAAAACTATAACAGATGCAAGCTTGTCCTGTTTGGTGGAGATGATATTTAATAAAATAAGTAGAAATCCACTAAAAGTTTTGTTTGGTTATCTTGCAATCCCGAGATAATCGTCTCCATGCTCCAAATCCATTTTAAAGCCATTTTTAAGGCATTTAGCGCATACATGAAATGAACACATTTTTCTCCAAAACTATAACAGATGCAAGCTTGTCCTGTTTGGTGGAGATGATATTTAATAAAATAAGTAGAAATCCACCTAAAAGTTTTGTTTGGTTATCTTGCAATCCCGAGATAATCGTCTCCATGCTCCAAATCCATTTTAAAGCCATTTTTAAGGCATTTCGCGCATACATGAAATGAACACATTTTTCTCCAAAACTATAACAGATGCAAGCTTGTCCTGTTTGGTGGAGATGATATTTAATAAAATAAGTAGAAATCCACTAAAAGTTTTGTTTGGTTATCTTGCAATCCCGAGATAATCGTCTCCATGCTCCAAATCCATTTTAAAGCCATTTTTAAGGCATTTCGCGCATACATGAAATGAACACATTTTTCTCCAAAACTATAACAGATGCAAGCTTGTCCTGTTTGGTGGAGATGATATTTAATAAAATAAGTAGAAATCCACTAAAAGTTTTGTTTGGTTATCTTGCAATCCCGAGATAATCGTCTCCATGCTCCAAATCCATTTTAAAGCCATTTTTAAGGCATTTCGCGCATACATGAAATGAACACATTTTTCTCCAAAACTATAACAGATGCAAGCTTGTCCTGTTTGGTGGAGATGATATTTAATAAAATAAGTAGAAATCCACTAAAAGTTTTGTTTGGTTATCTTGCAATCCCGAGATAATCGTCTCCATGCTCCAAATCCATTTTAAAGCCATTTTTAAGGCATTTCGCGCATACATGAAATGAACACATTTTTCTCCAAAACTATAACAGATGCAAGCTTGTCCTGTTTGGTGGAGATGATATTTAATAAAATAAGTAGAAATCCACTAAAAGTTTTGTTTGGTTATCTTGCAATCCCGAGATAATCGTCTCCATGCTCCAAATCCATTTTAAAGCCATTTTTAAGGCATTTCGCGCATACATGAAATGAACACATTTTTCTCCAAAACTATAACAGATGCAAGCTTGTCCTGTTTGGTGGAGATGATATTTAATAAAATAAGTAGAAATCCACTAAAAGTTTTGTTTGGTTATCTTGCAATCCCGAGATAATCGTCTCCATGCTCCAAATCCATTTTAAAGCCATTTTTAAGGCATTTCGCGCATACATGAAATGAACACATTTTTCTCCAAAACTATAACAGATGCAAGCTTGTCCTGTTTGGTGGAGATGATATTTAATAAAATAAGTAGAAATCCACTAAAAGTTTTGTTTGGTTATCTTGCAATCCCGAGATAATCGTCTCCATGCTCCAAATCCATTTTAAAGCCATTTTTAAGGCATTTCGCGCATACATGAAATGAACACATTTTTCTCCAAAACTATAACAGATGCAAGCTTGTCCTGTTTGGTGGAGATGATATTTAATAAAATAAGTAGAAATCCACTAAAAGTTTTGTTTGGTTATCTTGCAATCCCGAGATAATCGTCTCCATGCTCCAAATCCATTTTAAAGCCATTTTTAAGGCATTTCGCGCATACATGAAATGAACACATTTTTCTCCAAAACTATAACAGATGCAAGCTTGTCCTGTTTGGTGGAGATGATATTTAATAAAATAAGTAGAAATCCACTAAAAGTTTTGTTTGGTTATCTTGCAATCCCGAGATAATCGTCTCCATGCTCCAAATCCATTTTAAAGCCATTTTTAAGGCATTTCGCGCATACATGAAATGAACACATTTTTCTCCAAAACTATAACAGATGCAAGCTTGTCCTGTTTGGTGGAGATGATATTTAATAAAATAAGTAGAAATCCACTAAAAGTTTTGTTTGGTTATCTTGCAATCCCGAGATAATCGTCTCCATGCTCCAAATCCATTTTAAAGCCATTTTTAAGGCATTTCGCGCATACATGAAATGAACACATTTTTCTCCAAAACTATAACAGATGCAAGCTTGTCCTGTTTGGTGGAGATGATATTTAATAAAATAAGTAGAAATCCACTAAAAGTTTTGTTTGGTTATCTTGCAATCCCGAGATAATCGTCTCCATGCTCCAAATCCATTTTAAAGCCATTTTTAAGGCATTTCGCGCATACATGAAATGAACACATTTTTCTCCAAAACTATAACAGATGCAAGCTTGTCCTGTTTGGTGGAGATGATATTTAATAAAATAAGTAGAAATCCACTAAAAGTTTTGTTTGGTTATCTTGCAATCCCGAGATAATCGTCTCCATGCTCCAAATCCATTTTAAAGCCATTTTTAAGGCATTTCGCGCATACATGAAATGAACACATTTTTCTCCAAAACTATAACAGATGCAAGCTTGTCCTGTTTGGTGGAGATGATATTTAATAAAATAAGTAGAAATCCACTAAAAGTTTTGTTTGGTTATCTTGCAATCCCGAGATAATCGTCTCCATGCTCCAAATCCATTTTAAAGCCATTTTTAAGGCATTTCGCGCATACATGAAATGAACACATTTTTCTCCAAAACTATAACAGATGCAAGCTTGTCCTGTTTGGTGGAGATGATATTTAATAAAATAAGTAGAAATCCACTAAAAGTTTTGTTTGGTTATCTTGCAATCCCGAGATAATCGTCTCCATGCTCCAAATCCATTTTAAAGCCATTTTTAAGGCATTTCGCGCATACATGAAATGAACACATTTTTCTCCAAAACTATAACAGATGCAAGCTTGTCCTGTTTGGTGGAGATGATATTTAATAAAATAAGTAGAAATCCACTAAAAGTTTTGTTTGGTTATCTTGCAATCCCGAGATAATCGTCTCCATGCTCCAAATCCATTTTAAAGCCATTTTTAAGGCATTTCGCGCATACATGAAATGAACACATTTTTTCTCCAAAACTATAACAGATGCAAGCTTGTCCTGTTTGGTGGAGATGATATTTAATAAAATAAGTAGAAATCCACTAAAAGTTTTGTTTGGTTATCTTGCAATCCCGAGATAATCGTCTCCATGCTCCAAATCCATTTTAAAGCCATTTTTAAGGCATTTCGCGCATACATGAAATGAACACATTTTTCTCCAAAACTATAACAGATGCAAGCTTGTCCTGTTTGGTGGAGATGATATTTAATAAAATAAGTAGAAATCCACTAAAAGTTTTGTTTGGTTATCTTGCAATCCCGAGATAATCGTCTCCATGCTCCAAATCCATTTTAAAGCCATTTTTAAGGCATTTCGCGCATACATGAAATGAACACATTTTTCTCCAAAACTATAACAGATGCAAGCTTGTCCTGTTTGGTGGAGATGATATTTAATAAAATAAGTAGAAATCCACTAAAAGTTTTGTTTGGTTATCTTGCAATCCCGAGATAATCGTCTCCATGCTCCAAATCCATTTTAAAGCCATTTTTAAGGCATTTCGCGCATACATGAAATGAACACATTTTTCTCCAAAACTATAACAGATGCAAGCTTGTCCTGTTTGGTGGAGATGATATTTAATAAAATAAGTAGAAATCCACTAAAAGTTTTGTTTGGTTATCTTGCAATCCCGAGATAATCGTCTCCATGCTCCAAATCCATTTTAAAGCCATTTTTAAGGCATTTCGCGCATACATGAAATGAACACATTTTTCTCCAAAACTATAACAGATGCAAGCTTGTCCTGTTTGGTGGAGATGATATTTAATAAAATAAGTAGAAATCCACTAAAAGTTTTGTTTGGTTATATTGCAATCCCGAGATAATCGTCTCCATGCTCCAAATCCATTTTAAAGCCATTTTTAAGGCATTTCGCGCATACATGAAATGAACACATTTTTCTCCAAAACTATAACAGATGCAAGCTTGTCCTGTTTGGTGGAGATTATATTTAATAAAATAAGTAGAAATCCACTAAAAGTTTTGTTTGGTTATCTTGCAATCCCGAGATAATCGTCTCCATGCTCCAAATCCATTTTAAAGCCATTTTTAAGGCATTTCGCGCATACATTGAAATGAACACATTTTTCTCCAAAACTATAACAGATGCAAGCTTGTCCTGTTTGGTGGAGATGATATTTAATAAAATAAGTAGAAATCCACTAAAAGTTTTGTTTGGTTATCTTGCAATCCCGAGATAATCGTCTCCATGCTCCAAATCCATTTTAAAGCCATTTTTAAGGCATTTCGCGCATACATGAAATGAACACATTTTTCTCCAAAACTATAACAGATGCAAGCTTGTCCTGTTTGGTGGAGATGATATTTAATAAAATAAGTAGAAATCCACTAAAAGTTTTGTTTGGTTATCTTGCAATCCCGAGATAATCGTCTCCATGCTCCAAATCCATTTTAAAGCCATTTTTAAGGCATTTCGCGCATACATGAAATGAACACATTTTTCTCCAAAACTATAACAGATGCAAGCTTGTCCTGTTTGGTGGAGATGATATTTAATAAAATAAGTAGAAATCCACTAAAAGTTTTGTTTGGTTATCTTGCAATCCCGAGATAATCGTCTCCATGCTCCAAATCCATTTTAAAGCCATTTTTAAGGCATTTCGAGCATACATGAAATGAACACATTTTTCTCCAAAACTATAACAGATGCAAGCTTGTCCTGTTTGGTGGAGATGATATTTAATAAAATAAGTAGAAATCCACTAAAAGTTTTGTTTGGTTATCTTGCAATCCCGAGATAATCGTCTCCATGCTCCAAATCCATTTTAAAGCCATTTTTAAGGCATTTCGCGCATACATGAAATTAACACATTTTTTTTCAAAACTATAACAGATGCAAGCTTGTCCTGTTTGGTGGAGATGATATTTAATAAAATAAGTAGAAATCCACTAAAAGTTTTGTTTGGTTATCTTGCAATCCCGAGATAATCGTCTCCATGCTCCAAATCCATTTTAAAGCCATTTTTAAGGCATTTCGCGCATACATGAAATGAACACATTTTTCTCCAAAACTATAACAGATGCAAGCTTGTCCTGTTTGGTGGAGATGATATTTAATAAAATAAGTAGAAATCCACTAAAAGTTTTGTTTGGTTATCTTGCAATCCCGAGATAATCGTCTCCATGCTCCAAATCCATTTTAAAGCCATTTTTAAGGCATTTCGCGCATACATGAAATGAACACATTTTTCTCCAAAACTATAACAGATGCAAGCTTGTCCTGTTTGGTGGAGATGATATTTAATAAAATAAGTAGAAATCCACTAAAAGTTTTGTTTGGTTATCTTGCAATCCCGAGATAATCGTCTCCATGCTCCAAATCCATTTTAAAGCCATTTTTAAGGCATTTCGCGCATACATGAAATGAACACATTTTTCTCCAAAACTATAACAGATGCAAGCTTGTCCTGTTTGGTGGAGATGATATTTAATAAAATAAGTAGAAATCCACTAAAAGTTTTGTTTGGTTATCTTGCAATCCGAGATAATCGTCTCCATGCTCCAAATCCATTTTAAAGCCATTTTTAAGGCATTTCGCGCATACATGAAATGAACACATTTTTCTCCAAAACTATAACAGATGCAAGCTTGTCCTGTTTGGTGGAGATGATATTTAATAAAATAAGTAGAAATCCACTAAAAGTTTTGTTTGGTTATCTTGCAATCCCGAGATAATCGTCTCCATGCTCCAAATCCATTTTAAAGCCATTTTTAAGGCATTTCGCGCATACATGAAATGAACACATTTTTCTCCAAAACTATAACAGATGCAAGCTTGTCCTGTTTGGTGGAGATGATATTTAATAAAATAAGTAGAAATCCACTAAAAGTTTTGTTTGGTTATCTTGCAATCCCGAGATAATCGTCTCCATGCTCCAAATCCATTTTAAAGCCATTTTTAAGGCATTTCGCGCATACATGAAATGAACACATTTTTCTCCAAAACTATAACAGATGCAAGCTTGTCCTGTTTGGTGGAGATGATATTTAATAAAATAAGTAGAAATCCACTAAAAGTTTTGTTTGGTTATCTTGCAATCCCGAGATAATCGTCTCCATGCTCCAAATCCATTTTAAAGCCATTTTTAAGGCATTTCGCGCATACATGAAATGAACACATTTTTCTCCAAAACTATAACAGATGCAAGCTTGTCCTGTTTGGTGGAGATGATATTTAATAAAATAAGTAGAAATCCACTAAAAGTTTTGTTTGGTTATATTGCAATCCCGAGATAATCGTCTCCATGCTCCAAATCCATTTTAAAGCCATTTTTAAGGCATTTCGCGCATACATGAAATGAACACATTTTTCTCCAAAACTATAACAGATGCAAGCTTGTCCTGTTTGGTGGAGATGATATTTAATAAAATAAGTAGAAATCCACTAAAAGTTTTGTTTGGTTATCTTGCAATCCCGAGATAATCGTCTCCATGCTCCAAATCCATTTTAAAGCCATTTTTAAGGCATTTCGCGCATACATGAAATGAACATATTTTTCTCCAAAACTATAACAGATGCAAGCTTGTCCTGTTTGGTGGAGATGATATTTAATAAAATAAGTAGAAATCCACTAAAAGTTTTGTTTGGTTATCTTGCAATCCCGAGATAATCGTCTCCATGCTCCAAATCCATTTTAAAGCCTTTTTTAAGGCATTTCGCGCATACATGAAATGAACACATTTTTCTCCAAAACTATAACAGATGCAAGCTTGTCCTGTTTGGTGGAGATGATATTTAATAAAATAAGTAGAAATCCACTAAATGTTTTGTTTGGTTATCTTGCAATCCCGAGATAATCGTCTCCATGCTCCAAATCCATTTTAAAGCCATTTTTAAGGCATTTCGCGCATACATGAAATGAACACATTTTTCTCCAAAACTATAACAGATGCAAGCTTGTCCTGTTTGGTGGAGATGATATTTAATAAAATAAGTAGAAATCCACTAAAAGTTTTGTTTGGTTATATTGCAATCCCGAGATAATCGTCTCCATGCTCCAAATCCATTTTAAAGCCATTTTTAAGGCATTTCGCGCATACATGAAATGAACACATTTTACTCCAAAACTATAACAGATGCAAGCTTGTCCTGTTTGGTGGAGATGATATTTAATAAAATAAGTAGAAATCCACTAAAAGTTTTGTTTGGTTATCTTGCAATCCCGAGATAATCGTCTCCATGCTCCAAATCCATTTTAAAGCCATTTTTAAGGCATTTCGCGCATACATGAAATGAACACATTTTTCTCCAAAACTATAACAGATGCAAGCTTGTCCTGTTTGGTGGAGATGATATTTAATAAAATAAGTAGAAATCCACTAAAAGTTTTGTTTGGTTATCTTGCAATCCCGAGATAATCGTCTCCATGCTCCAAATCCATTTTAAAGCCATTTTTAAGGCATTTCGCGCATACATGAAATGAACACATTTTTCTCCAAAACTATAACAGATGCAAGCTTGTCCTGTTTGGTGGAGATGATATTTAATAAAATAAGTAGAAATCCACTAAAAGTTTTGTTTGGTTATATTGCAATCCCGAGATAATCGTCTCCATGCTCCAAATCCATTTTAAAGCCATTTTTAAGGCATTTCGCGCATACATGAAATGAACACATTTTTCTCCAAAACTATAACAGATGCAAGCTTGTCCTGTTTGGTGGAGATGATATTTAATAAAATAAGTAGAAATCCACTAAAAGTTTTGTTTGGTTATCTTGCAATCCCGAGATAATCGTCTCCATGCTCCAAATCCATTTTAAAGCCATTTTTAAGGCATTTCGCGCATACATGAAATGAACTCATTTTTCTCCAAAACTATAACAGATGCAAGCTTGTCCTGTTTGGTGGAGATGATATTTAATAAAATAAGTAGAAATCCACTAAAAGTTTTGTTTGGTTATCTTGCAATCCCGAGATAATCGTCTCCATGCTCCAAATCCATTTTAAAGCCATTTTTAAGGCATTTCGCGCATACATGAAATGAACACATTTTTCTCCAAAACTATAACAGATGCAAGCTTGTCCTGTTTGGTGGAGATGATATTTAATAAAATAAGTAGAAATCCACTAAAAGTTTTGTTTGGTTATCTTGCAATCCCGAGATAATCGTCTCCATGCTCCAAATCCATTTTAAAGCCATTTTTAAGGCATTTCGCGCATACATGAAATGAACACATTTTTCTCCAAAACTATAACAGATGCAAGCTTGTCCTGTTTGGTGGAGATGATATTTAATAAAATAAGTAGAAATCCACTAAAAGTTTTGTTTGGTTATATTGCAATCCCGAGATAATCGTCTCCATGCTCCAAATCCATTTTAAAGCCATTTTTAAGGCATTTCGCGCATACATGAAATGAACACATTTTTCTCCAAAACTATAACAGATGCAAGCTTGTCCTGTTTGGTGGAGATGATATTTAATAAAATAAGTAGAAATCCACTAAAAGTTTTGTTTGGTTATCTTGCAATCCCGAGATAATCGTCTCCATGCTCCAAATCCATTTTAAAGCCATTTTTAAGGCATTTCGCGCATACATGAAATGAACACATTTTTCTCCAAAACTATAACAGATGCAAGCTTGTCCTGTTTGGTGGAGATGATATTTAATAAAATAAGTAGAAATCCACTAAAAGTTTTGTTTGGTTATCTTGCAATCCCGAGATAATCGTCTCCATGCTCCAAATCCATTTTAAAGCCATTTTTAAGGCATTTCGCGCATACATGAAATGAACACATTTTTCTCCAAAACTATAACAGATGCAAGCTTGTCCTGTTTGGTGGAGATGATATTTAATAAAATAAGTAGAAATCCACTAAAAGTTTTGTTTGGTTATCTTGCAATCCCGAGATAATCGTCTCCATGCTCCAAATCCATTTTAAAGCCATTTTTAAGGCATTTCGCGCATACATGAAATGAACACATTTTTCTCCAAAACTATAACAGATGCAAGCTTGTCCTGTTTGGTGGAGATGATATTTAATAAAATAAGTAGAAATCCACTAAAAGTTTTGTTTGGTTATCTTGCAATCCCGAGATAATCGTCTCCATGCTCCAAATCCATTTTAAAGCCATTTTTAAGGCATTTCGCGCATACATGAAATGAACACATTTTTCTCCAAAACTATAACAGATGCAAGCTTGTCCTGTTTGGTGGAGATGATATTTAATAAAATAAGTAGAAATCCACTAAAAGTTTTGTTTGGTTATCTTGCAATCCCGAGATAATCGTCTCCATGCTCCAAATCCATTTTAAAGCCATTTTTAAGGCATTTCGCGCATACATGAAATGAACACATTTTTCTCCAAAACTATAACAGATGCAAGCTTGTCCTGTTTGGTGGAGATGATATTTAATAAAATAAGTAGAAATCCACTAAAAGTTTTGTTTGGTTATCTTGCAATCCCGAGATAATCGTCTCCATGCTCCAAATCCATTTTAAAGCCATTTTTAAGGCATTTCGCGCATACATGAAATGAACACATTTTTCTCCAAAACTATAACAGATGCAAGCTTGTCCTGTTTGGTGGAGATGATATTTAATAAAATAAGTAGAAATCCACTAAAAGTTTTGTTTGGTTATCTTGCAATCCCGAGGTAATCGTCTCCATGCTCCAAATCCATTTTAAAGCCATTTTTAAGGCATTTCGCGCATACATGAAATGAACACATTTTTCTCCAAAACTATAACAGATGCAAGCTTGTCTTGTTTGGTGGAGATGATATTTAATAAAATAAGTAGAAATCCACTAAAAGTTTTGTTTGGTTATCTTGCAATCCCGAGATAATCGTCTCCATGCTCCAAATCCATTTTAAAGCCATTTTTAAGGCATTTCGCGCATACATGAAATGAACACATTTTTCTCCAAAACTATAACAGATGCAAGCTTGTCCTGTTTGGTGGAGATGATATTTAATAAAATAAGTAGAAATCCACTAAAAGTTTTGTTTGGTTATATTGCAATCCCGAGATAATCGTCTCCATGCTCCAAATCCATTTTAAAGCCATTTTTAAGGCATTTCGCGCATACATGAAATGAACACATTTTTCTCCAAAACTATAACAGATGCAAGCTTGTCCTGTTTGGTGGAGATGATATTTAATAAAATAAGTAGAAATCCACTAAAAGTTTTGTTTGGTTATCTTGCAATCCCGAGATAATCGTCTCCATGCTCCAAATCCATTTTAAAGCCATTTTTAAGGCATTTCGCGCATACATGAAATGAACACATTTTTCTCCAAAACTATAACAGATGCAAGCTTGTCCTGTTTGGTGGAGATGATATTTAATAAAATAAGTAGAAATCCACTAAAAGTTTTGTTTGGTTATCTTGCAATCCCGAGATAATCGTCTCCATGCTCCAAATCCATTTTAAAGCCATTTTTAAGGCATTTCGCGCATACATGAAATGAACACATTTTTCTCCAAAACTATAACAGATGCAAGCTTGTCCTGTTTGGTGGAGATGATATTTAATAAAATAAGTAGAAATCCACTAAAAGTTTTGTTTGGTTATCTTGCAATCCCGAGATAATCGTCTCCATGCTCAAAATCCATTTTAAAGCCATTTTTAAGGCATTTCGCGCATACATGAAATGAACACATTTTTCTCCAAAACTATAACAGATGCAAGCTTGTCCTGTTTGGTGGAGATGATATTTAATAAAATAAGTAGAAATCCACTAAAAGTTTTGTTTGGTTATCTTGCAATCCCGAGATAATCGTCTCCATGCTCCAAATCCATTTTAAAGCCATTGTTAAGGCATTTCGCGCATACATGAAATGAACACATTTTTCTCCAAAACTATAACAGATGCAAGCTTGTCCTGTTTGGTGGAGATGATATTTAATAAAATAAGTAGAAATCCACTAAAAGTTTTGTTTGGTTATCTTGCAATCCCGAGATAATCGTCTCCATGCTCCAAATCCATTTTAAAGCCATTTTTAAGGCATTTCGCGCATACATGAAATGAACACATTTTTCTCCAAAACTATAACAGATGCAAGCTTGTCCTGTTTGGTGGAGATTATATTTAATAAAATAAGTAGAAATCCACTAAAAGTTTTGTTTGGTTATCTTGCAATCCCGAGATAATCGTCTCCATGCTCCAAATCCATTTTAAAGCCATTTCAAAGGCATTTCGCGCATACATGAAATGAACACATTTTTCTCCAAAACTATAACACATGCAAGCTTGTCCTGTTTGGTGGAGATGATATTTAATAAAATAAGTAGAAATCCACTAAAAGTTTTGTTTGGTTATCTTGCAATCCCGAGATAATCGTCTCCATGCTCCAAATCCATTTTAAAGCCATTTCTAAGGCATTTCGCGCATACATGAAATGAACACATTTTTCTCCAAAACTATAACAGATGCAAGCTTGTCCTGTTTGGTGGAGATGATATTTAATAAAATAAGTAGAAATCCACTAAAAGTTTTGTTTGGTTATCTTGCAATCCCGAGATAATCGTCTCCATGCTCCAAATCCATTTTAAAGCCATTTTTAAGGCATTTCGCGCATACATGAAATGAACACATTTTTCTCCAAAACTATAACAGATGCAAGCTTGTCCTGTTTGGTGGAGATGATATTTAATAAAATAAGTAGAAATCCACTAAAAGTTTTGTTTCGTTATCTTGCAATCCCGAGATAATCGTCTCCATGCTCCAAATCCATTTTAAAGCCATTTTTAAGGCATTTCGCGCATACATGAAATGAACACATTTTTCTCCAAAACTATAACAGATGCAAGCTTGTCCTGTTTGGTGGAGATGATATTTAATAAAATAAGTAGAAATCCACTAAAAGTTTTGTTTGGTTATCTTGCAATCCCGAGATAATCGTCTCCATGCTCCAAATCCATTTTAAAGCCATTTTTAAGGCATTTCGCGCATAAATGAAATGAACACATTTTTCTCCAAAACTATAACAGATGCAAGCTTGTCCTGTTTGGTGGAGATGATATTTAATAAAATAAGTAGAAATCCACTAAAAGTTTTGTTTGGTTATCTTGCAATCCCGAGATAATCGTCTCCATGCTCCAAATCCATTTTAAAGCCATTTTTAAGGCATTTTGCGCATACATGAAATGAACACATTTTTCTCCAAAACTATAACAGATGCAAGCTTGTCCTGTTTGGTGGAGATGATATTTAATAAAATAAGTAGAAATCCACTAAAAGTTTTGTTTGGTTATCTTGCAATCCCGAGATAATAGTCTCCATGCTCCAAATCCATTTTAAAGCCATTTTTAAGGCATTTCGCGCATACATGAAATGAACACATTTTTCTCCAAAACTATAACAGATGCAAGCTTGTCCTGTTTGGTGGAGATAATATTTAATAAAATAAGTAGAAATCTACTAAAAGTTTCGTTTGTTTATATTGCCATCCTGAGATAATCGTCTCCATGCTCCAAATCCATTTTAAAGCCATTTCAAAGGCATTTTGCGCATACATGAAATGAACACATTTTTCTCCAAAACTATAACACATGCAAGCTTGTCCTGTTTGGTGGAGATGATATTTAATAAAATAAGTAGAAATCCACTAAAAGTTTTGTTTGGTTATCTTGCAATCCCGAGATAATCGTCTCCATGCTCCAAATCCATTTTAAAGCCATTTTTAAGGCATTTCGCGCATACATGAAATGAACACATTTTTCTCCAAAACTATAACAGATGCAAGCTTGTCCTGTTTGGTGGAGATGATATTTAATAAAATAAGTAGAAATCCACTAAAAGTTTTGTTTCGTTATCTTGCAATCCCGAGATAATCGTCTCCATGCTCCAAATCCATTTTAAAGCCATTTTTAAGGCATTTCGCGCATACATGAAATGAACACATTTTTCTCCAAAACTATAACAGATGCAAGCTTGTCCTGTTTGGTGGAGATGATATTTAATAAAATAAGTAGAAATCCACTAAAAGTTTTGTTTGGTTATCTTGCAATCCCGAGATAATCGTCTCCATGCTCCAAATCCATTTTAAAGCCATTTTTAAGGCATTTCGCGCATAAATGAAATGAACACATTTTTCTCCAAAACTATAACAGATGCAAGCTTGTCCTGTTTGGTGGAGATGATATTTAATAAAATAAGTAGAAATCCACTAAAAGTTTTGTTTGGTTATCTTGCAATCCCGAGATAATCGTCTCCATGCTCCAAATCCATTTTAAAGCCATTTTTAAGGCATTTTGCGCATACATGAAATGAACACATTTTTCTCCAAAACTATAACAGATGCAAGCTTGTCCTGTTTGGTGGAGATGATATTTAATAAAATAAGTAGAAATCCACTAAAAGTTTTGTTTGGTTATCTTGCAATCCCGAGATAATCGTCTCCATGCTCCAAATCCATTTTAAAGCCATTTTTAAGGCATTTCGCGCATACATGAAATGAACACATTTTTCTCCAAAACTATAACAGATGCAAGCTTGTCCTGTTTGGTGGAGATAATATTTAATAAAATAAGTAGAAATCTACTAAAAGTTTCGTTTGTTTATATTGCCATCCTGAGATAATCGTCTCCATGCTCCAAATCCATTTTAAAGCCATTTCAAAGGCATTTTGCGCATACATGAAATGAACACATTTTTCTCCAAAACTATAACACATGCAAGCTTGTCCTGTTTGGTGGAGATGATATTTAATAAAATAAGTAGAAATCCACTAAAAGTTTTGTTTGGTTATCTTGCAATCCCGAGATAATCGTCTCCATGCTCCAAATCCATTTTAAAGCCATTTTTAAGGCATTTCGCGCATACATGAAATGAACACATTTTTCTCCAAAACTATAACAGATGCAAGCTTGTCCTGTTTGGTGGAGATGATATTTAATAAAATAAGTAGAAATCCACTAAAAGTTTTGTTTGGTTATCTTGCAATCCCGAGATAATCGTCTCCATGCTCCAAATCCATTTTAAAGCCATTTCAAAGGCATTTTGCGCATACATGAAATGAACACATTTTTCTCCAAAACTATAACACATGCAAGCTTGTCCTGTTTGGTGGAGATGATATTTAATAAAATAAGTAGAAATCCACTAAAAGTTTTGTTTGGTTATCTTGCAATCCCGAGATAATCGTCTCCATGCTCCAAATCCATTTTAAAGCCATTTTTAAGGCATTTCGCGCATACATGAAATGAACACATTTTTCTCCAAAACTATAACAGATGCAAGCTTGTCCTGTTTGGTGGAGATGATATTTAATAAAATAAGTAGAAATCCACTAAAAGTTTTGTTTGGTTATCTTGCAATCCCGAGATAATCGCCTCCATGCTCCAAATCCATTTTAAAGCCATTTTTAAGGCATTTCGCGCATACATGAAATGAACACATTTTTCTCCAAAACTATAACAGATGCAAGCTTGTCCTGTTTGGTGGAGATGATATTTAATAAAATAAGTAGAAATCCACTAAAAGTTTTGTTTGGTTATATTGCAATCCCGAGATAATCGTCTTCATGCTCCAAATCCATTTTAAAGCCATTTTTAAGGCATTTCGCGCATACATGAAATGAACACATTTTTCTCCAAAACTATAACAGATGCAAGCTTGTCCTGTTTGGTGGAGATGATATTTAATAAAATAAGTAGAAATCCACTAAAAGTTTTGTTTGGTTATCTTGCAATCCCGAGATAATCGTCTCCATGCTCCAAATCCATTTTAAAGCCATTTTTAAGGCATTTCGCGCATACATGAAATGAACACATTTTTCTCCAAAACTATAACAGATGCAAGCTTGTCCTGTTTGGTGGAGATAATATTTAATAAAATAAGTAGAAATCTACTAAAAGTTTCGTTTGTTTATATTGCCATCCTGAGATAATCGTCTCCATGCTCCAAATCCATTTTAAAGCCATTTCAAAGGCATTTTGCGCATACATGAAATGAACACATTTTTCTCCAAAACTAACACATGCAAGCTTGTCCTGTTTGGTGGAGATGATATTTAATAAAATAAGTAGAAATCCACTAAAAGTTTTGTTTGGTTATCTTGCAATCCCGAGATAATCGTCTCCATGCTCCAAATCCATTTTAAAGCCATTTTTAAGGCATTTCGCGCATACATGAAATGAACACATTTTTCTCCAAAACTATAACAGATGCAAGCTTGTCCTGTTTGGTGGAGATGATATTTAATAAAATAAGTAGAAATCCACTAAAAGTTTTGTTTGGTTATCTTGCAATCCCGAGATAATCGTCTCCATGCTCCAAATCCATTTTAAAGCCATTTTTAAGGCATTTCGCGCATACATGAAATGAACACATTTTTCTCCAAAACTATAACAGATGCAAGCTTGTCCTGTTTGGTGGAGATGATATTTAATAAAATAAGTAGAAATCCACTAAAAGTTTTGTTTGGTTATCTTGCAATCCCGAGATAATCGTCTCCATGCTCCAAATCCATTTTAAAGCCATTTTTAAGGCATTTCGCGCATACATGAAATGAACACATTTTTCTCCAAAACTATAACAGATGCAAGCTTGTCCTGTTTGGTGGAGATAATATTTAATAAAATAAGTAGAAATCTACTAAAAGTTTCGTTTGTTTATATTGCCATCCTGAGATAATCGTCTCCATGCTCCAAATCCATTTTAAAGCCATTTCAAAGACATTTTGCGCATACATGAAATGAACACATTTTTCTCCAAAACTATAACAGATGCAAGCTTGTCCTGTTTGGTGGAGATGATATTTAATAAAATAAGTAGAAATCCACTAAAAGTTTTGTTTGGTTATCTTGCAATCCCGAGATAATCGTCTCCATGCTCCAAATCCATTTTAAAGCCATTTTTAAGGCATTTCGCGCATACATGAAATGAACACATTTTTCTCCAAAACTATAACAGATGCAAGCTTGTCCTGTTTGGTGGAGATGATATTTAATAAAATAAGTAGAAATCTACTAAAAGTTTCGTTTGTTTATATTGCCATCCTGAGATAATCGTCTCCATGCTCCAAATCCATTTTAAAGCCATTTCAAAGGCATTTTGCGCATACATGAAATGAACACATTTTTCTCCAAAACTATAACAGATGCAAGCTTGTCCTGTTTGGTGGAGATGATATTTAATAAAATAAGTAGAAATCCACTAAAAGTTTTGTTTGGTTATTTTGCAATCCCGAGATAATCGTCTCCATGCTCCAAATCCATTTTAAAGCCATTTTTAAGGCATTTCGCGCATACATGAAATGAACACATTTTTCTCCAAAACTATAACAGATGCAAGCTTGTCCTGTTTGGTGGAGATGATATTTAATAAAATAAGTAGAAATCCACCAAAAGTTTTGTTTGGTTATCTTGCAATCCCGAGATAATCGTCTCCATGCTCCAAATCCCTTTTAAAGCCATTTCAAAGGCATTTTGCGCATACATGAAATGAACACATTTTTCTCCAAAACTATAACACATGCAAGCTTGTCCTGTTTGGTGGAGATGATATTTAATAAAATAAGTAGAAATCCACTAAAAGTTTTGTTTGGTTATCTTGCAATCCCGAGATAATCGTCTCCATGCTCCAAATCCATTTTAAAGCCATTTTTAAGGCATTTCGCGCATACATGAAATGAACACATTTTTCTCCAAAACTATAACAGATGCAAGCTTGTCCTGTTTGGTGGAGATGATATTTAATAAAATAAGTAGAAATTTACTAAAAGTTTTGTTTGGTTATCTTGCAATCCCGAGATAATCGTCTCCATGCTCCAAATCCATTTTAAAGCCATTTTTAAGGCATTTCGCGCATACATGAAATGAACACATTTTTCTCCAAAACTATAACAGATGCAAGCTTGTCCTGTTTGGTGGAGATGATATTTAATAAAATAAGTAGAAATCCACTAAAAGTTTTGTTTGGTTATCTTGCAATCCCGAGATAATCGTCTCCATGCTCCAAATCCATTTTAAAGCCATTTCAAAGGCATTTTGCGCATACATGAAATGAACACATTTTTCTCCAAAACTATAACACATGCAAGCTTGTCCTGTTTGGTGGAGATGATATTTAATAAAATAAGTGGAAAACCACTAAAAGTTTTGTTTGGTTATCTTGCAATCCCGAGATAATCGTCTCCATGCTCCAAATCCATTTTAAAGCCATTTTTAAGGCATTTCGCGCATACATGAAATGAACACATTTTTCTCCAAAACTATAACAGATGCAAGCTTGTCCTGTTTGGTGGAGATGATATTTAATAAAATAAGTAGAAATCCACTAAAAGTTTTGTTTGGTTATCTTGCAATCCCGAGATAATCGTCTCCATGCTCCAAATCCATTTTAAAGCCATTTCAAAGGCATTTTGCGCATACATGAAATGAACACATTTTTCTCCAAAACTATAACACATGCAAGCTTGTCCTGTTTGGTGGAGATGATATTTAATAAAATAAGTAGAAATCCACTAAAAGTTTTTTTTGGTTATCTTGCAATCCCGAGATAATCGTCTCCATGCTCCAAATCCATTTTAAAGCCATTTTTAAGGCATTTCGCGCATACATGAAATGAACACATTTTTCTCCAAAACTATAACAGATGCAAGCTTGTCCTGTTTGGTGGAGATGATATTTAATAAAATAAGTAGAAATCCACTAAAAGTTTTGTTTGGTTATCTTGCAATCCCGAGATAATCGTCTCCATGCTCCAAATCCATTTTAAAGCCATTTTTAAGGCATTTCGCGCATACATGAAATGAACACATTTTTCTCCAAAACTATAACAGATGCAAGCTTGTCCTGTTTGGTGGAGATGATATTTAATAAAATAAGTAGAAATCCACTAAAAGTTTTGTTTGGTTATCTTGCAATCCCGAGATAATCGTCTCCATGCTCCAAATCCATTTTAAAGCCATTTTTAAGGCATTTCGCGCATACATGAAATGAACACATTTTTCTCCAAAACTATAACAGATGCAAGCTTGTCCTGTTTGGTGGAGATGATATTTAATAAAATAAGTAGAAATCCACTAAAAGTTTTGTTTGGTTATATTGCAATCCCGAGATAATCGTCTTCATGCTCCAAATCCATTTTAAAGCCATTTTTAAGGCATTTCGCGCATACATGAAATGAACACATTTTTCTCCAAAACTATAACAGATGCAAGCTTGTCCTGTTTGGTGGAGATGATATTTAATAAAATAAGTAGAAATCCACTAAAAGTTTTGTTTGGTTATCTTGCAATCCCGAGATAATCGTCTCCATGCTCCAAATCCATTTTAAAGCCATTTTTAAGGCATTTCGCGCATACATGAAATGAACACATTTTTCTCCAAAACTATAACAGATGCAAGCTTGTCCTGTTTGGTGGAGATAATATTTAATAAAATAAGTAGAAATCTACTAAAAGTTTCGTTTGTTTATATTGCCATCCTGAGATAATCGTCTCCATGCTCCAAATCCATTTTAAAGCCATTTCAAAGGCATTTTGCGCATACATGAAATGAACACATTTTTCTCCAAAACTATAACACATGCAAGCTTGTCCTGTTTGGTGGAGATGATATTTAATAAAATAAGTAGAAATCCACTAAAAGTTTTGTTTGGTTATCTTGCAATCCCGAGATAATCGTCTCCATGCTCCAAATCCATTTTAAAGCCATTTTTAAGGCATTTCGCGCATACATGAAATGAACACATTTTTCTCCAAAACTATAACAGATGCAAGCTTGTCCTGTTTGGTGGAGATGATATTTAATAAAATAAGTAGAAATCCACTAAAAGTTTTGTTTGGTTATCTTGCAATCCCGAGATAATCGTCTCCATGCTCCAAATCCATTTTAAAGCCATTTTTAAGGCATTTCGCGCATACATGAAATGAACACATTTTTCTCCAAAACTATAACACATGCAAGCTTGTCCTGTTTGGTGGAGATGATATTTAATAAAATAAGTAGAAATCCACTAAAAGTTTTGTTTGGTTATCTTGCAATCCCGAGATAATCGTCTCCATGCTCCAAATCCATTTTAAAGCCATTTTTAAGGCATTTCGCGCATACATGAAATGAACACATTTTTCTCCAAAACTATAACAGATGCAAGCTTGTCCTGTTTGGTGGAGATGATATTTAATAAAATAAGTAGAAATCCACTAAAAGTTTTGTTTGGTTATCTTGCAATCCCGAGATAATCGTCTCCATGCTCCAAATCCATTTTAAAGCCATTTTTAAGGCATTTCGCGCATACATGAAATGAACACATTTTTCTCCAAAACTATAACAGATGCAAGCTTGTCCTGTTTGGTGGAGATAATATTTAATAAAATAAGTAGAAATCTACTAAAAGTTTCGTTTGTTTATATTGCCATCCTGAGATAATCGTCTCCATGCTCCAAATCCATTTTAAAGCCATTTCAAAGGCATTTTGCGCATACATGAAATGAACACATTTTTCTCCAAAACTATAACACATGCAAGCTTGTCCTGTTTGGTGGAGATGATATTTAATAAAATAAGTAGAAATCCACTAAAAGTTTTGTTTGGTTATCTTGCAATCCCGAGATAATCGTCTCCATGCTCCAAATCCATTTTAAAGCCATTTTTAAGGCATTTCGCGCATACATGAAATGAACACATTTTTCTCCAAAACTATAACAGATGCAAGCTTGTCCTGTTTGGTGGAGATGATATTTAATAAAATAAGTAGAAATCCACTAAAAGTTTTGTTTGGTTATCTTGCAATCCCGAGATAATCGTCTCCATGCTCCAAATCCATTTTAAAGCCATTTTTAAGGCATTTCGCGCATACATGAAATGAACACATTTTTCTCCAAAACTATAACAGATGCAAGCTTGTCCTGTTTGGTGGAGATAATATTTAATAAAATAAGTAGAAATCTACTAAAAGTTTCGTTTGTTTATATTGCCATCCTGAGATAATCGTCTCCATGCTCCAAATCCATTTTAAAGCCATTTCAAAGGCATTTTGCGCATACATGAAATGAACACATTTTTCTCCAAAACTATAACACATGCAAGCTTGTCCTGTTTGGTGGAGATGATATTTAATAAAATAAGTAGAAATCCACTAAAAGTTTTGTTTGGTTATCTTGCAATCCCGAGATAATCGTCTCCATGCTCCAAATCCATTTTAAAGCCATTTTTAAGGCATTTCGCGCATACATGAAATGAACACATTTTTCTCTAAAACTATAACAGATGCAAGCTTGTCCTGTTTGGTGGAGATGATATTTAATAAAATAAGTAGAAATCCACTAAAAGTTCTGTTTGGTTATCTTGCAATCCCGAGATAATCGTCTCCATGCTCCAAATCCATTTTAAAGCCATTTTTAAGGCATTTCGCGCATACATGAAATGAACACATTTTTCTCCAAAACTATAACAGATGCAAGCTTGTCCTGTTTGGTGGAGATGATATTTAATAAAATAAGTAGAAATCCACTAAAAGTTTTGTTTGGTTATCTTGCAATCCCGAGATAATCGTCTCCATGCTCCAAATCCATTTTAAAGCCATTTTTAAGGCATTTCGCGCATACATGAAATGAACACATTTTTCTCCAAAACTATAACAGATGCAAGCTTGTCCTGTTTGGTGGAGATGATATTTAATAAAATAAGTAGAAATCCACTAAAAGTTTTGTTTGGTTATCTTGCAATCCCGAGATAATCGTCTCCATGCTCCAAATCCATTTTAAAGCCATTTTTAAGGCATTTCGCGCATACATGAAATGAACACATTTTTCTCCAAAACTATAACAGATGCAAGCTTGTCCTGTTTGGTGGAGATAATATTTAATAAAATAAGTAGAAATCTACTAAAAGTTTCGTTTGTTTATATTGCCATCCTGAGATAATCGTCTCCATGCTCCAAATCCATTTTAAAGCCATTTCAAAGGCATTTTGCGCATACATGAAATGAACACATTTTTCTCCAAAACTATAACACATGCAAGCTTGTCCTGTTTGGTGGAGATGATATTTAATAAAATAAGTAGAAATCCACTAAAAGTTTTGTTTGGTTATCTTGCAATCCCGAGATAATCGTCTCCATGCTCCAAATCCATTTTAAAGCCATTTTTAAGGCATTTCGCGCATACATGAAATGAACACATTTTTCTCTAAAACTATAACAGATGCAAGCTTGTCCTGTTTGGTGGAGATGATATTTAATAAAATAAGTAGAAATCCACTAAAAGTTTTGTTTGGTTATCTTGCAATCCCGAGATAATCGTCTCCATGCTCCAAATCCATTTTAAAGCCATTTTTAAGGCATTTCGCGCATACATGAAATGAACACATTTTTCTCCAAAACTATAACAGATGCAAGCTTGTCCTGTTTGGTGGAGATGATATTTAATAAAATAAGTAGAAATCCACTAAAAGTTTTGTTTGGTTATCTTGCAATCCCGAGATAATCGTCTCCATGCTCCAAATCCATTTTAAAGCCATTTTTAAGGCATTTCGCGCATACATGAAATGAACACATTTTTCTCCAAAACTATAACAGATGCAAGCTTGTCCTGTTTGGTGGAGATGATATTTAATAAAATAAGTAGAAATCCACTAAAAGTTTTGTTTGGTTATCTTGCAATCCCGAGATAATCGTCTCCATGCTCCAAATCCATTTTAACCCCTTCAGCCCCCGGGCACTTTCCGTTATCGCGTTTTTGTTTTTCGCTCCTTTTCTTCCGAGAGCCGTAACTTTTTTATTATTCTGTCAATCTTGCCATATGAGGGCTTGTTTTTTGCGGGACGAGTTGTACTTTTAAATGAAACCATAGGTTTTACCATATATTGTACTGGAAAACAGCAAAAAAATTCCAAGTGTGGAAAAACTGCAAAAAAAGTGTCATAGCACAATAGTTTTTGGGATGTTTTATTCACCGTGTTCACTATATGATCAAACTGATGTATCTATGTGATGCCTCAGGTCGGTGCAAGTTTGTAGACACCAAACATGTATAGGTTTACTTGTATCTAAGGGGTTAAAAAAAATTCACAAGTTTGTCCAATAAAAGTGGCGCACGTTTTGCGCCATTTTCCGAAACACGTAGCGTTCTTATTTTTAAGGATCTATGGCTCAGTGATGGCTTATTTTTTGTGTCTCGAGCTGACGTTTATAATGGTACCATTTTTGCGCAGATGCTACGTTTTGATCGCCTGTTATTGCATTTTGCGTAAAACTTGCGGCGACCAAAAAACGTAATTTTGGCGTTTGGAATTTTTTTGCCACTACGCCGTTTACCAATCAGATTAATTGATTTTATATTTTGATAAATCGGGCATTTCTGAACGCGGCGATACCAAATATGTGTATATTTATTTATTTTTTAACCCTTTAATTTTCAATGGGGGGAAAGGGGGGTGATTTGAACTTTTAGGTTTTTTGTTTTTTTTTATTTTTTTAAAACTTTTTTTTTTACTTTTTTTTTTTATTTTACTAGTCCCCCTAGGGGGCTATAGCAATCAGCAATCCGATCGCTGATCGCTATCTGCTGATCACAGCAATCCAGCTGTAATCAGCAGATTCAGTCACTTTGGTTTTCCCTCTGCTCTCGGCCGAGGGAAAACGAAAGTGAAACATCGTAGCAGCAGGCGTCATCACATGACCCTGTGCTACGATGGCAACCACCGATAGTCACGTGATAACACACGTGACTTCCGGTGGGGGCAGCGGTAAGTAACAAACATGGCCGCGCGCATTTAAATCTTGCTGCCAGACTTTGGCAGCAAGATTTAAGGGGTTAATGGCCGCGGGTGGAAGCGATTCCACCCGCGGCTAGCAGGCACACATGTCAGCTGTTGAAAACAGCTGATATGTGTGCCGATCCACGCCGCCTGCCCGCGGCAGGGGGCGGGGCTTAACGAGACACGATCCTGGACGGATAGATCCGTCCAAGGTCGTGAAGGGGTTAAAGCCATTTCAAAGGCATTTTGCGCATACATGAAATGAACACATTTTTCTCCAAAACTATAACACATGCAAGCTTGTCCTGTTTGGTGGAGATGATATTTAATAAAATAAGTAGAAATCCACTAAAAGTTTTGTTTGGTTATCTTGCAATCCCGAGATAATCGTCTCCATGCTCCAAATCCATTTTAAAGTCATTTTTAAGGCATTTCGCGCATACATGAAATGAACACATTTTTCTCTAAAACTATAACAGATGCAAGCTTGTCCTGTTTGGTGGAGATGATATTTAATAAAATAAGTAGAAATCCACTAAAAGTTCTGTTTGGTTATCTTGCAATCCCGAGATAATCGTCTCCATGCTCCAAATCCATTTTAAAGCCATTTTTAAGGCATTTCGCGCATACATGAAATGAACACATTTTTCTCCAAAACTATAACAGATGCAAGCTTGTCCTGTTTGGTGGAGATGATATTTAATAAAATAAGTAGAAATCCACTAAAAGTTTTGTTTGGTTATCTTGCAATCCCGAGATAATCGTCTCCATGCTCCAAATCCATTTTAAAGCCATTTTTAAGGCATTTCGCGCATACATGAAATGAACACATTTTTCTCCAAAACTATAACAGATGCAAGCTTGTCCTGTTTGGTGGAGATGATATTTAATAAAATAAGTAGAAATCCACTAAAAGTTTTGTTTGGTTATCTTGCAATCCCGAGATAATCGTCTCCATGCTCCAAATCCATTTTAAAGCCATTTTTAAGGCATTTCGCGCATACATGAAATGAACACATTTTTCTCCAAAACTATAACAGATGCAAGCTTGTCCTGTTTGGTGGAGATAATATTTAATAAAATAAGTAGAAATCTACTAAAAGTTTCGTTTGTTTATATTGCCATCCTGAGATAATCGTCTCCATGCTCCAAATCCATTTTAAAGCCATTTCAAAGGCATTTTGCGCATACATGAAATGAACACATTTTTCTCCAAAACTATAACACATGCAAGCTTGTCCTGTTTGGTGGAGATGATATTTAATAAAATAAGTAGAAATCCACTAAAAGTTTTGTTTGGTTATCTTGCAATCCCGAGATAATCGTCTCCATGCTCCAAATCCATTTTAAAGCCATTTTTAAGGCATTTCGCGCATACATGAAATGAACACATTTTTCTCTAAAACTATAACAGATGCAAGCTTGTCCTGTTTGGTGGAGATGATATTTAATAAAATAAGTAGAAATCCACTAAAAGTTTTGTTTGGTTATCTTGCAATCCCGAGATAATCGTCTCCATGCTCCAAATCCATTTTAAAGCCATTTTTAAGGCATTTCGCGCATACATGAAATGAACACATTTTTCTCCAAAACTATAACAGATGCAAGCTTGTCCTGTTTGGTGGAGATGATATTTAATAAAATAAGTAGAAATCCACTAAAAGTTTTGTTTGGTTATCTTGCAATCCCGAGATAATCGTCTCCATGCTCCAAATCCATTTTAAAGCCATTTTTAAGGCATTTCGCGCATACATGAAATGAACACATTTTTCTCCAAAACTATAACAGATGCAAGCTTGTCCTGTTTGGTGGAGATGATATTTAATAAAATAAGTAGAAATCCACTAAAAGTTTTGTTTGGTTATCTTGCAATCCCGAGATAATCGTCTCCATGCTCCAAATCCATTTTAAAGCCATTTCAAAGGCATTTTGCGCATACATGAAATGAACACATTTTTCTCCAAAACTATAACACATGCAAGCTTGTCCTGTTTGGTGGAGATGATATTTAATAAAATAAGTAGAAATCCACTAAAAGTTTTGTTTGGTTATCTTGCAATCCCGAGATAATCGTCTCCATGCTCCAAATCCATTTTAAAGCCATTTTTAAGGCATTTCGCGCATACATGAAATGAACACATTTTTCTCCAAAACTATAACAGATGCAAGCTTGTCCTGTTTGGTGGAGATGATATTTAATAAAATAAGTAGAAATCCACTAAAAGTTTTGTTTGGTTATCTTGCAATCCCGAGATAATCGTCTCCATGCTCCAAATCCATTTTAAAGCCATTTTTAAGGCATTTCGCGCATACATGAAATGAACACATTTTTCTCCAAAACTATAACAGATGCAAGCTTGTCCTGTTTGGTGGAGATGATATTTAATAAAATAAGTAGAAATCCACTAAAAGTTTTGTTTGGTTATCTTTCAATCCCGAGATAATCGTCTCCATGCTCCAAATCCATTTTAAAGCCATTTCAAAGGCATTTTGCGCATACATGAAATGAACACATTTTTCTCCAAAACTATAACACATGCAAGCTTGTCCTGTTTGGTGGAGATGATATTTAATAAAATAAGTAGAAAACCACTAAAAGTTTTGTTTGGTTATCTTGCAATCCCGAGATAATCGTCTCCATGCTCCAAATCCATTTTAAAGCCATTTTTAAGGCATTTCGCGCATACATGAAATGAACACATTTTTCTCCAAAACTATAACAGATGCAAGCTTGTCCTGTTTGGTGGAGATGATATTTAATAAAATAAGTAGAAATCCACTAAAAGTTTTGTTTGGTTATCTTGCAATCCCGAGATAATCGTCTCCATGCTCCAAATCCATTTTAAAGCCATTTCAAATGCATTTTGCGCATACATGAAATGAACACATTTTTCTCCAAAACTATAACACATGCAAGCTTGTCCTGTTTGGTGGAGATGATATTTAATAAAATAAGTAGAAATCCACTAAAAGTTTTGTTTGGTTATCTTGCAATCCCGAGATAATCGTCTCCATGCTCCAAATCCATTTTAAAGCCATTTTTAAGGCATTTCGCGCATACATGAAATGAACACATTTTTCTCCAAAACTATAACAGATGCAAGCTTGTCCTGTTTGGTGGAGATGATATTTAATAAAATAAGTAGAAATCCACTAAAAGTTTTGTTTGGTTATATTGCAATCCCGAGATAATCGTCTCCATGCTCCAAATCCATTTTAAAGCCATTTTTAAGGCATTTCGCGCATACATGAAATGAACACATTTTTCTCCAAAACTATAACAGATGCAAGCTTGTCCTGTTTGGTGGAGATAATATTTAATAAAATAAGTAGAAATCTACTAAAAGTTTCGTTTGTTTATATTGCCATCCTGAGATAATCGTCTCCATGCTCCAAATCCATTTTAAAGCCATTTCAAAGGCATTTTGCGCATACATGAAATGAACACATTTTTCTCCAAAACTATAACACATGCAAGCTTGTCCTGTTTGGTGGAGATGATATTTAATAAAATAAGTAGAAATCCACTAAAAGTTTTGTTTGGTTATCTTGCAATCCCGAGATAATCGTCTCCATGCTCCAAATCCATTTTAAAGCCATTTTTAAGGCATTTCGCGCATACATGAAATGAACACATTTTTCTCTAAAACTATAACAGATGCAAGCTTGTCCTGTTTGGTGGAGATGATATTTAATAAAATAAGTAGAAATCCACTAAAAGTTTTGTTTGGTTATCTTGCAATCCCGATATAATCGTCTCCATGCTCCAAATCCATTTTAAAGCCATTTTTAAGGCATTTCGCGCATACATGAAATGAACACATTTTTCTCCAAAACTATAACAGATGCAAGCTTGTCCTGTTTGGTGGAGATGATATTTAATAAAATAAGTAGAAATCCACTAAAAGTTTTGTTTGGTTATCTTGCAATCCCGAGATAATCGTCTCCATGCTCCAAATCCATTTTAAAGCCATTTTTAAGGCATTTCGCGCATACATGAAATGAACACATTTTTCTCCAAAACTATAACAGATGCAAGCTTGTCCTGTTTGGTGGAGATGATATTTAATAAAATAAGTAGAAATCCACTAAAAGTTTTGTTTGGTTATCTTGCAATCCCGAGATAATCGTCTCCATGCTCCAAATCCATTTTAAAGCCATTTCAAAGGCATTTTGCGCATACATGAAATGAACACATTTTTCTCCAAAACTATAACACATGCAAGCTTGTCCTGTTTGGTGGAGATGATATTTAATAAAATAAGTAGAAATCCACTAAAAGTTTTGTTTGGTTATCTTGCAATCCCGAGATAATCGTCTCCATGCTCCAAATCCATTTTAAAGCCATTTTTAAGGCATTTCGCGCATACATGAAATGAACACATTTTTCTCCAAAACTATAACAGATGCAAGCTTGTCCTGTTTGGTGGAGATGATATTTAATAAAATAAGTAGAAATCCACTAAAAGTTTTGTTTGGTTATCTTGCAATCCCGAGATAATCGTCTCCATGCTCCAAATCCATTTTAAAGCCATTTTTAAGGCATTTCGCGCATACATGAAATGAACACATTTTTCTCCAAAACTATAACAGATGCAAGCTTGTCCTGTTTGGTGGAGATGATATTTAATAAAATAAGTAGAAATCCACTAAAAGTTTTGTTTGGTTATCTTGCAATCCCGAGATAATCGTCTCCATGCTCCAAATCCATTTTAAAGCCATTTTTAAGGCATTTCGCGCATACATGAAATGAACACATTTTTCTCCAAAACTATAACAGATGCAAGCTTGTCCTGTTTGGTGGAGATGATATTTAATAAAAAAAGTAGAAATCCACTAAAAGTTTTGTTTGGTTATCTTGCAATCCCGAGATAATCGTCTCCATGCTCCAAATCCATTTTAAAGCCATTTTTAAGGCATTTCGCGCATACATGAAATGAACACATTTTTCTCCAAAACTATAACAGATGCAAGCTTGTCCTGTTTGGTGGAGATGATATTTAATAAAATAAGTAGAAATCCACTAAAAGTTTTGTTTGGTTATCTTGCAATCCCGAGATAATCGTCTCCATGCTCCAAATCCATTTTAAAGCCATTTTTAAGGCATTTCGCGCATACATGAAATGAACACATTTTTCTCCAAAACTATAACAGATGCAAGCTTGTCCTGTTTGGTGGAGATGATATTTAATAAAATAAGTAGAAATCCACTAAAAGTTTTGTTTGGTTATCTTGCAATCCCGAGATAATCGTCTCCATGCTCCAAATCCATTTTAAAGCCATTTCAAAGGCATTTTGCGCATACATGAAATGAACACATTTTTCTCCAAAACTATAACACATGCAAGCTTGTCCTGTTTGGTGGAGATGATATTTAATAAAATAAGTAGAAATCCACTAAAAGTTTTGTTTGGTTATCTTGCAATCCCGAGATAATCGTCTCCATGCTCCAAATCCATTTTAAAGCCATTTTTAAGGCATTTCGCGCATACATGAAATGAACACATTTTTCTCCAAAACTATAACAGATGCAAGCTTGTCCTGTTTGGTGGAGATGATATTTAATAAAATAAGTAGAAATCCACTAAAAGTTTTGTTTGGTTATCTTGCAATCCCGAGATAATCGTCTCCATGCTCCAAATCCATTTTAAAGCCATTTTTAAGGCATTTCGCGCATACATGAAATGAACACATTTTTCTCCAAAACTATAACAGATGCAAGCTTGTCCTGTTTGGTGGAGATGATATTTAATAAAATAAGTAGAAATCCACTAAAAGTTTTGTTTGGTTATCTTGCAATCCCGAGATAATCGTCTCCATGCTCCAAATCCATTTTAAAGCCATTTCAAAGGCATTTTGCGCATACATGAAATGAACACATTTTTCTCCAAAACTATAACACATGCAAGCTTGTCCTGTTTGGTGGAGATGATATTTAATAAAATAAGTAGAAAACCACTAAAAGTTTTGTTTGGTTATCTTGCAATCCCGAGATAATCGTCTCCATGCTCCAAATCCATTTTAAAGCCATTTTTAAGGCATTTCGCGCATACATGAAATGAACACATTTTTCTCTAAAACTATAACAGATGCAAGCTTGTCCTGTTTGGTGGAGATGATATTTAATAAAATAAGTAGAAATCCACTAAAAGTTCTGTTTGGTTATCTTGCAATCCCGAGATAATCGTCTCCATGCTCCAAATCCATTTTAAAGCCATTTTTAAGGCATTTCGCGCATACATGAAATGAACACATTTTTCTCCAAAACTATAACAGATGCAAGCTTGTCCTGTTTGGTGGAGATGATATTTAATAAAATAAGTAGAAATCCACTAAAAGTTTTGTTTGGTTATCTTGCAATCCCGAGATAATCGTCTCCATGCTCCAAATCCATTTTAAAGCCATTTTTAAGGCATTTCGCGCATACATGAAATGAACACATTTTTCTCCAAAACTATAACAGATGCAAGCTTGTCCTGTTTGGTGGAGATGATATTTAATAAAATAAGTAGAAATCCACTAAAAGTTTTGTTTGGTTATCTTGCAATCCCGAGATAATCGTCTCCATGCTCCAAATCCATTTTAAAGCCATTTTTAAGGCATTTCGCGCATACATGAAATGAACACATTTTTCTCCAAAACTATAACAGATGCAAGCTTGTCCTGTTTGGTGGAGATGATATTTAATAAAATAAGTAGAAATCCACTAAAAGTTTTGTTTGGTTATCTTGCAATCCCGAGATAATCGTCTCCATGCTCCAAATCCATTTTAAAGCCATTTTTAAGGCATTTCGCGCATACATGAAATGAACACATTTTTCTCCAAAACTATAACAGATGCAAGCTTGTCCTGTTTGGTGGAGATAATATTTAATAAAATAAGTAGAAATCTACTAAAAGTTTCGTTTGTTTATATTGCCATCCTGAGATAATCGTCTCCATGCTCCAAATCCATTTTAAAGCCATTTCAAAGGCATTTTGCGCATACATGAAATGAACACATTTTTCTCCAAAACTATAACACATGCAAGCTTGTCCTGTTTGGTGGAGATGATATTTAATAAAATAAGTAGAAATCCACTAAAAGTTTTGTTTGGTTATCTTGCAATCCCGAGATAATCGTCTCCATGCTCCAAATCCATTTTAAAGCCATTTTTAAGGCATTTCGCGCATACATGAAATGAACACATTTTTCTCTAAAACTATAACAGATGCAAGCTTGTCCTGTTTGGTGGAGATGATATTTAATAAAATAAGTAGAAATCCACTAAAAGTTTTGTTTGGTTATCTTGCAATCCCGAGATAATCGTCTCCATGCTCCAAATCCATTTTAAAGCCATTTTTAAGGCATTTCGCGCATACATGAAATGAACACATTTTTCTCCAAAACTATAACAGATGCAAGCTTGTCCTGTTTGGTGGAGATGATATTTAATAAAATAAGTAGAAATCCACTAAAAGTTTTGTTTGGTTATCTTGCAATCCCGAGATAATCGTCTCCATGCTCCAAATCCATTTTAAAGCCATTTTTAAGGCATTTCGCGCATACATGAAATGAACACATTTTTCTCCAAAACTATAACAGATGCAAGCTTGTCCTGTTTGGTGGAGATGATATTTAATAAAATAAGTAGAAATCCACTAAAAGTTTTGTTTGGTTATCTTGCAATCCCGAGATAATCGTCTCCATGCTCCAAATCCATTTTAAAGCCATTTCAAAGGCATTTTGCGCATACATGAAATGAACACATTTTTCTCCAAAACTATAACACATGCAAGCTTGTCCTGTTTGGTGGAGATGATATTTAATAAAATAAGTAGAAATCCACTAAAAGTTTTGTTTGGTTATCTTGCAATCCCGAGATAATCGTCTCCATGCTCCAAATCCATTTTAAAGCCATTTTTAAGGCATTTCGCGCATACATGAAATGAACACATTTTTCTCCAAAACTATAACAGATGCAAGCTTGTCCTGTTTGGTGGAGATGATATTTAATAAAATAAGTAGAAATCCACTAAAAGTTTTGTTTGGTTATCTTGCAATCCCGAGATAATCATCTCCATGCTCCAAATCCATTTTAAAGCCATTTTTAAGGCATTTCGCGCATACATGAAATGAACACATTTTTCTCCAAAACTATAACAGATGCAAGCTTGTCCTGTTTGGTGGAGATGATATTTAATAAAATAAGTAGAAATCCACTAAAAGTTTTGTTTGGTTATCTTTCAATCCCGAGATAATCGTCTCCATGCTCCAAATCCATTTTAAAGCCATTTCAAAGGCATTTTGCGCATACATGAAATGAACACATTTTTCTCCAAAACTATAACACATGCAAGCTTGTCCTGTTTGGTGGAGATGATATTTAATAAAATAAGTAGAAAACCACTAAAAGTTTTGTTTGGTTATCTTGCAATCCCGAGATAATCGTCTCCATGCTCCAAATCCATTTTAAAGCCATTTTTAAGGCATTTCGCGCATACATGAAATGAACACATTTTTCTCCAAAACTATAACAGATGCAAGCTTGTCCTGTTTGGTGGAGATGATATTTAATAAAATAAGTAGAAATCCACTAAAAGTTTTGTTTGGTTATCTTGCAATCCCGAGATAATCGTCTCCATGCTCCAAATCCATTTTAAAGCCATTTCAAATGCATTTTGCGCATACATGAAATGAACACATTTTTCTCCAAAACTATAACACATGCAAGCTTGTCCTGTTTGGTGGAGATGATATTTAATAAAATAAGTAGAAATCCACTAAAAGTTTTGTTTGGTTATCTTGCAATCCCGAGATAATCGTCTCCATGCTCCAAATCCATTTTAAAGCCATTTTTAAGGCATTTCGCGCATACATGAAATGAACACATTTTTCTCCAAAACTATAACAGATGCAAGCTTGTCCTGTTTGGTGGAGATGATATTTAATAAAATAAGTAGAAATCCACTAAAAGTTTTGTTTGGTTATATTGCAATCCCGAGATAATCGTCTCCATGCTCCAAATCCATTTTAAAGCCATTTTTAAGGCATTTCGCGCATACATGAAATGAACACATTTTTCTCCAAAACTATAACAGATGCAAGCTTGTCCTGTTTGGTGGAGATAATATTTAATAAAATAAGTAGAAATCTACTAAAAGTTTCGTTTGTTTATATTGCCATCCTGAGATAATCGTCTCCATGCTCCAAATCCATTTTAAAGCCATTTCAAAGGCATTTTGCGCATACATGAAATGAACACATTTTTCTCCAAAACTATAACACATGCAAGCTTGTCCTGTTTGGTGGAGATGATATTTAATAAAATAAGTAGAAATCCACTAAAAGTTTTGTTTGGTTATCTTGCAATCCCGAGATAATCGTCTCCATGCTCCAAATCCATTTTAAAGCCATTTTTAAGGCATTTCGCGCATACATGAAATGAACACATTTTTCTCTAAAACTATAACAGATGCAAGCTTGTCCTGTTTGGTGGAGATGATATTTAATAAAATAAGTAGAAATCCACTAAAAGTTTTGTTTGGTTATCTTGCAATCCCGAGATAATCGTCTCCATGCTCCAAATCCATTTTAAAGCCATTTTTAAGGCATTTCGCGCATACATGAAATGAACACATTTTTCTCCAAAACTATAACAGATGCAAGCTTGTCCTGTTTGGTGGAGATGATATTTAATAAAATAAGTAGAAATCCACTAAAAGTTTTGTTTGGTTATCTTGCAATCCCGAGATAATCGTCTCCATGCTCCAAATCCATTTTAAAGCCATTTTTAAGGCATTTCGCGCATACATGAAATGAACACATTTTTCTCCAAAACTATAACAGATGCAAGCTTGTCCTGTTTGGTGGAGATGATATTTAATAAAATAAGTAGAAATCCACTAAAAGTTTTGTTTGGTTATCTTGCAATCCCGAGATAATCGTCTCCATGCTCCAAATCCATTTTAAAGCCATTTCAAAGGCATTTTGCGCATACATGAAATGAACACATTTTTCTCCAAAACTATAACACATGCAAGCTTGTCCTGTTTGGTGGAGATGATATTTAATAAAATAAGTAGAAATCCACTAAAAGTTTTGTTTGGTTATCTTGCAATCCCGAGATAATCGTCTCCATGCTCCAAATCCATTTTAAAGCCATTTTTAAGGCATTTCGCGCATACATGAAATGAACACATTTTTCTCCAAAACTATAACAGATGCAAGCTTGTCCTGTTTGGTGGAGATGATATTTAATAAAATAAGTAGAAATCCACTAAAAGTTTTGTTTGGTTATCTTGCAATCCCGAGATAATCGTCTCCATGCTCCAAATCCATTTTAAAGCCATTTTTAAGGCATTTCGCGCATACATGAAATGAACACATTTTTCTCCAAAACTATAACAGATGCAAGCTTGTCCTGTTTGGTGGAGATGATATTTAATAAAATAAGTAGAAATCCACTAAAAGTTTTGTTTGGTTATCTTGCAATCCCGAGATAATCGTCTCCATGCTCCAAATCCATTTTAAAGCCATTTTTAAGGCATTTCGCGCATACATGAAATGAACACATTTTTCTCCAAAACTATAACAGATGCAAGCTTGTCCTGTTTGGTGGAGATGATATTTAATAAAAAAAGTAGAAATCCACTAAAAGTTTTGTTTGGTTATCTTGCAATCCCGAGATAATCGTCTCCATGCTCCAAATCCATTTTAAAGCCATTTTTAAGGCATTTCGCGCATACATGAAATGAACACATTTTTCTCCAAAACTATAACAGATGCAAGCTTGTCCTGTTTGGTGGAGATGATATTTAATAAAATAAGTAGAAATCCACTAAAAGTTTTGTTTGGTTATCTTGCAATCCCGAGATAATCGTCTCCATGCTCCAAATCCATTTTAAAGCCATTTTTAAGGCATTTCGCGCATACATGAAATGAACACATTTTTCTCCAAAACTATAACAGATGCAAGCTTGTCCTGTTTGGTGGAGATGATATTTAATAAAATAAGTAGAAATCCACTAAAAGTTTTGTTTGGTTATCTTGCAATCCCGAGATAATCGTCTCCATGCTCCAAATCCATTTTAAAGCCATTTCAAAGGCATTTTGCGCATACATGAAATGAACACATTTTTCTCCAAAACTATAACACATGCAAGCTTGTCCTGTTTGGTGGAGATGATATTTAATAAAATAAGTAGAAATCCACTAAAAGTTTTGTTTGGTTATCTTGCAATCCCGAGATAATCGTCTCCATGCTCCAAATCCATTTTAAAGCCATTTTTAAGGCATTTCGCGCATACATGAAATGAACACATTTTTCTCCAAAACTATAACAGATGCAAGCTTGTCCTGTTTGGTGGAGATGATATTTAATAAAATAAGTAGAAATCCACTAAAAGTTTTGTTTGGTTATCTTGCAATCCCGAGATAATCGTCTCCATGCTCCAAATCCATTTTAAAGCCATTTTTAAGGCATTTCGCGCATACATGAAATGAACACATTTTTCTCCAAAACTATAACAGATGCAAGCTTGTCCTGTTTGGTGGAGATGATATTTAATAAAATAAGTAGAAATCCACTAAAAGTTTTGTTTGGTTATCTTGCAATCCCGAGATAATCGTCTCCATGCTCCAAATCCATTTTAAAGCCATTTCAAAGGCATTTTGCGCATACATGAAATGAACACATTTTTCTCCAAAACTATAACACATGCAAGCTTGTCCTGTTTGGTGGAGATGATATTTAATAAAATAAGTAGAAAACCACTAAAAGTTTTGTTTGGTTATCTTGCAATCCCGAGATAATCGTCTCCATGCTCCAAATCCATTTTAAAGCCATTTTTAAGGCATTTCGCGCATACATGAAATGAACACATTTTTCTCCAAAACTATAACAGATGCAAGCTTGTCCTGTTTGGTGGAGATGATATTTAATAAAATAAGTAGAAATCCACTAAAAGTTTTGTTTGGTTATCTTGCAATCCCGAGATAATCGTCTCCATGCTCCAAATCCATTTTAAAGCCATTTCAAATGCATTTTGCGCATACATGAAATGAACACATTTTTCTCCAAAACTATAACACATGCAAGCTTGTCCTGTTTGGTGGAGATGATATTTAATAAAATAAGTAGAAATCCACTAAAAGTTTTGTTTGGTTATCTTGCAATCCCGAGATAATCGTCTCCATGCTCCAAATCCATTTTAAAGCCATTTTTAAGGCATTTCGCGCATACATGAAATGAACACATTTTTCTCCAAAACTATAACAGATGCAAGCTTGTCCTGTTTGGTGGAGATGATATTTAATAAAATAAGTAGAAATCCACTAAAAGTTTTGTTTGGTTATCTTGCAATCCCGAGATAATCGTCTCCATGCTCCAAATCCATTTTAAAGCCATTTTTAAGGCATTTCGCGCATACATGAAATGAACACATTTTTCTCCAAAACTATAACAGATGCAAGCTTGTCCTGTTTGGTGGAGATGATATTTAATAAAATAAGTAGAAATCCACTAAAAGTTTTGTTTGGTTATCTTGCAATCCCGAGATAATCGTCTCCATGCTCCAAATCCATTTTAAAGCCATTTTTAAGGCATTTCGCGCATACATGAAATGAACACATTTTTCTCCAAAACTATAACAGATGCAAGCTTGTCCTGTTTGGTGGAGATGATATTTAATAAAATAAGTAGAAATCCACTAAAAGTTTTGTTTGGTTATATTGCAATCCCGAGATAATCGTCTCCATGCTCCAAATCCATTTTAAAGCCATTTTTAAGGCATTTCGCGCATACATGAAATGAACACATTTTTCTCCAAAACTATAACAGATGCAAGCTTGTCCTGTTTGGTGGAGATAATATTTAATAAAATAAGTAGAAATCTACTAAAAGTTTCGTTTGTTTATATTGCCATCCTGAGATAATCGTCTCCATGCTCCAAATCCATTTTAAAGCCATTTCAAAGGCATTTTGCGCATACATGAAATGAACACATTTTTCTCCAAAACTATAACACATGCAAGCTTGTCCTGTTTGGTGGAGATGATATTTAATAAAATAAGTAGAAATCCACTAAAAGTTTTGTTTGGTTATCTTGCAATCCCGAGATAATCGTCTCCATGCTCCAAATCCATTTTAAAGCCATTTTTAAGGCATTTCGCGCATACATGAAATGAACACATTTTTCTCTAAAACTATAACAGATGCAAGCTTGTCCTGTTTGGTGGAGATGATATTTAATAAAATAAGTAGAAATCCACTAAAAGTTTTGTTTGGTTATCTTGCAATCCCGAGATAATCGTCTCCATGCTCCAAATCCATTTTAAAGCCATTTTTAAGGCATTTCGCGCATACATGAAATGAACACATTTTTCTCCAAAACTATAACAGATGCAAGCTTGTCCTGTTTGGTGGAGATGATATTTAATAAAATAAGTAGAAATCCACTAAAAGTTTTGTTTGGTTATCTTGCAATCCCGAGATAATCGTCTCCATGCTCCAAATCCATTTTAAAGCCATTTTTAAGGCATTTCGCGCATACATGAAATGAACACATTTTTCTCCAAAACTATAACAGATGCAAGCTTGTCCTGTTTGGTGGAGATGATATTTAATAAAATAAGTAGAAATCCACTAAAAGTTTTGTTTGGTTATCTTGCAATCCCGAGATAATCGTCTCCATGCTCCAAATCCATTTTAAAGCCATTTCAAAGGCATTTTGCGCATACATGAAATGAACACATTTTTCTCCAAAACTATAACACATGCAAGCTTGTCCTGTTTGGTGGAGATGATATTTAATAAAATAAGTAGAAATCCACTAAAAGTTTTGTTTGGTTATCTTGCAATCCCGAGATAATCGTCTCCATGCTCCAAATCCATTTTAAAGCCATTTTTAAGGCATTTCGCGCATACATGAAATGAACACATTTTTCTCCAAAACTATAACAGATGCAAGCTTGTCCTGTTTGGTGGAGATGATATTTAATAAAATAAGTAGAAATCCACTAAAAGTTTTGTTTGGTTATCTTGCAATCCCGAGATAATCGTCTCCATGCTCCAAATCCATTTTAAAGCCATTTTTAAGGCATTTCGCGCATACATGAAATGAACACATTTTTCTCCAAAACTATAACAGATGCAAGCTTGTCCTGTTTGGTGGAGATGATATTTAATAAAATAAGTAGAAATCCACTAAAAGTTTTGTTTGGTTATATTGCAATCCCGAGATAATCGTCTCCATGCTCCAAATCCATTTTAAAGCCATTTTTAAGGCATTTCGCGCATACATGAAATGAACACATTTTTCTCCAAAACTATAACAGATGCAAGCTTGTCCTGTTTGGTGGAGATGATATTTAATAAAATAAGTAGAAATCCACTAAAAGTTTTGTTTGGTTATCTTGCAATCCCGAGATAATCGTCTCCATGCTCCAAATCCATTTTAAAGCCATTTTTAAGGCATTTCGCGCATACATGAAATGAACACATTTTTCTCCAAAACTATAACAGATGCAAGCTTGTCCTGTTTGGTGGAGATGATATTTAATAAAATAAGTAGAAATCCACTAAAAGTTTTGTTTGGTTATCTTGCAATCCCGAGATAATCGTCTCCATGCTCCAAATCCATTTTAAAGCCATTTTTAAGGCATTTCGCGCATACATGAAATGAACACATTTTTCTCCAAAACTATAACAGATGCAAGCTTGTCCTGTTTGGTGGAGATGATATTTAATAAAATAAGTAGAAATCCACTAAAAGTTTTGTTTGGTTATCTTGCAATCCCGAGATAATCGTCTCCATGCTCCAAATCCATTTTAAAGCCATTTTTAAGGCATTTCGCGCATACATGAAATGAACACATTTTTCTCCAAAACTATAACAGATGCAAGCTTGTCCTGTTTGGTGGAGATGATATTTAATAAAATAAGTAGAAATCCACTAAAAGTTTTGTTTGGTTATCTTGCAATCCCGAGATAATCGTCTCCATGCTCCAAATCCATTTTAAAGCCATTTTTAAGGCATTTCGCGCATACATGAAATGAACACATTTTTCTCCAAAACTATAACAGATGCAAGCTTGTCCTGTTTGGTGGAGATCATATTTAATAAAATAAGTAGAAATCTACTAAAAGTTTCGTTTGTTTATATTGCCATCCTGAGATAATCGTCTCCATGCTCCAAATCCATTTTAAAGCCATTTCAAAGGCATTTTGCGCATACATGAAATGAACACATTTTTCTCCAAAACTATAACAGATGCAAGCTTGTCCTGTTTGGTGGAGATGATATTTAATAAAATAAGTAGAAATCCACTAAAAGTTTTGTTTGGTTATCTTGCAATCCCGAGATAATCGTCTCCATGCTCCAAATCCATTTTAAAGCCATTTTTAAGGCATTTCGCGCATACATGAAATGAACACATTTTTCTCCAAAACTATAACAGATGCAAGCTTGTCCTGTTTGGTGGAGATGATATTTAATAAAATAAGTAGAAATCCACTAAAAGTTTTGTTTGGTTATCTTGCAATCCCGAGATAATCGTCTCCATGCTCCAAATCCATTTTAAAGCCATTTTTAAGGCATTTCGCGCATACATGAAATGAACACATTTTTCTCCAAAACTATAACAGATGCAAGCTTGTCCTGTTTGGTGGAGATGATATTTAATAAAATAAGTAGAAATCCACTAAAAGTTTTGTTTGGTTATCTTGCAATCCCGAGATAATCGTCTCCATGCTCCAAATCCATTTTAAAGCCATTTTTAAGGCATTCGCGCATACATGAAATGAACACATTTTTCTCCAAAACTATAACAGATGCAAGCTTGTCCTGTTTGGTGGAGATGATATTTAATAAAATAAGTAGAAATCCACTAAAAGTTTTGTTTGGTTATCTTGCAATCCCGAGATAATCGTCTCCATGCTCCAAATCCATTTTAAAGCCATTTTTAAGGCATTTCGCGCATACATGAAATGAACACATTTTTCTCCAAAACTATAACAGATGCAAGCTTGTCCTGTTTGGTGGAGATGATATTTAATAAAATAAGTAGAAATCCACTAAAAGTTTTGTTTGGTTATCTTGCAATCCGAGATAATCGTCTCCATGCTCCAAATCCATTTTAAAGCCATTTTTAAGGCATTTCGCGCATACATGAAATGAACACATTTTTTCTCCAAAACTATAACAGATGCAAGCTTGTCCTGTTTGGTGGAGATGATATTTAATAAAATAAGTAGAAATCCACTAAAAGTTTTGTTTGGTTATATTGCAATCCCGAGATAATCGTCTCCATGCTCCAAATCCATTTTAAAGCCATTTTTAAGGCATTTCGCGCATACATGAAATGAACACATTTTTCTCCAAAACTATAACAGATGCAAGCTTGTCCTGTTTGGTGGAGATAATATTTAATAAAATAAGTAGAAATCTACTAAAAGTTTCGTTTGTTTATATTGCCATCCTGAGATAATCGTCTCCATGCTCCAAATCCATTTTAAAGCCATTCAAAGGCATTTTGCGCATACATGAAATGAACACATTTTCTCCAAAACTATAACACATGCAAGCTTGTCCTGTTTGGTGGAGATGATATTTAATAAAATAAGTAGAAATCCACTAAAAGTTTTGTTTGGTTATCTTGCAATCCCGAGATAATCGTCTCCATGCTCCAATCCATTTTAAAGCCATTTTTAAGGCATTTCGCGCATACATGAAATGAACACATTTTCTCTAAAACTATAACAGATGCAAGCTTGTCCTGTTTGGTTGAGATGATATTTAATAAAATAAGTAGAAATCCACTAAAAGTTTTGTTTGGTTATCTTGCAATCCGAGATAATCGTCTCCATGCTCCAAATCCATTTTAAAGCCATTTTTAAGGCATTTCGCGCATACATGAAATGAACACATTTTTCTCCAAAACTATAACAGATGCAAGCTTGTCCTGTTTGGTGGAGATGATATTTAATAAAATAAGTAGAAATCCACTAAAAGTTTTGTTTGGTTATCTTGCAATCCCGAGATAATCGTCTCCATGCTCCAAATCCATTTTAAAGCCATTTTTAAGGCATTTCGCGCATACATGAAATGAACACATTTTTCTCCAAAACTATAACAGATGCAAGCTTGTCCTGTTTGGTGGAGATGATATTTAATAAAATAAGTAGAAATCCACTAAAAGTTTTGTTTGGTTATCTTGCAATCCCGAGATAATCGTCTCCATGCTCCAAATCCATTTTAAAGCCATTTCAAAGGCATTTTGCGCATACATGAAATGAACACATTTTTCTCCAAAACTATAACACATGCAAGCTTGTCCTGTTTGGTGGAGATGATATTTAATAAAATAAGTAGAAATCCACTAAAAGTTTTGTTTGGTTATCTTGCAATCCCGAGATAATCGTCTCCATGCTCCAAATCCATTTTAAAGCCATTTTTAAGGCATTTCGCGCATACATGAAATGAACACATTTTTCTCCAAAACTATAACAGATGCAAGCTTGTCCTGTTTGGTGGAGATGATATTTAATAAAATAAGTAGAAATCACTAAAGTTTTGTTTGGTTATCTTGCAATCCCGAGATAATCGTCTCCATGCTCCAAATCCATTTTAAAGCCATTTTTAAGGCATTTCGCGCATACATGAAATGAACACATTTTTCTCCAAAACTATAACAGATGCAAGCTTGTCCTGTTTGGTGGAGATGATATTTAATAAATAAGTAGAAATCCACTAAAAGTTTTGTTTGGTTATATTGCAATCCCGAGATAATCGTCTCCATGCTCCAAATCCATTTTAAAGCCATTTTTAAGGCATTTCGCGCATACATGAAATGAACACATTTTTCTCCAAAACTATAACAGATGCAAGCTTGTCCTGTTTGGTGGAGATGATATTTAATAAAATAAGTAGAAATCCACTAAAAGTTTTGTTTGGTTATCTTGCAATCCCGAGATAATCGTCTCCATGCTCCAAATCCATTTTAAAGCCATTTTTAAGGCATTTCGCGCATACATGAAATGAACACATTTTTCTCCAAAACTATAACAGATGCAAGCTTGTCCTGTTTGGTGGAGATGATATTTAATAAAATAAGTAGAAATCCACTAAAAGGTTTGTTTGGTTATCTTGCAATCCCGAGATAATCGTCTCCATGCTCCAAATCCATTTTAAAGCCATTTTTAAGGCATTTCGCGCATACATGAAATGAACACATTTTTCTCCAAACTATAACAGATGCAAGCTTGTCCTGTTTGGTGGAGATGATATTTAATAAAATAAGTAGAAATCCACTAAAAGTTTTGTTTGGTTATCTTGCAATCCCGAGATAATCGTCTCCATGCTCCAAATCCATTTTAAAGCCATTTTTAAGGCATTTCGCGCATACATGAAATGAACACATTTTTCTCCAAAACTATAACAGATGCAAGCTTGTCCTGTTTGGTGGAGATGATATTTAATAAAATAAGTAGAAATCCACTAAAAGTTTTGTTTGGTTATCTTGCAATCCCGAGATAATCGTCTCCATGCGTCTCCATGCTCCAAATCCATTTTAAAGCCATTTTTAAGGCATTTCGCGCATACATGAAATGAACACATTTTTCTCCAAAACTATAACAGATGCAAGCTTGTCCTGTTTGGTGGAGATCATATTTAATAAAATAAGTAGAAATCTACTAAAAGTTTCGTTTGTTTATATTGCCATCCTGAGATAATCGTCTCCATGCTCCAAATCCATTTTAAAGCCATTTCAAAGGCATTTTGCGCATACATGAAATGAACACATTTTTCTCCAAAACTATAACACATGCAAGCTTGTCCTGTTTGGTGGAGATGATATTTAATAAAATAAGTAGAAAACCACTAAAAGTTTTGTTTGGTTATCTTGCAATCCCGAGATAATCGTCTCCATGCTCCAAATCCATTTTAAAGCCATTTTTAAGGCATTTCGCGCATACATGAAATGAACACATTTTTCTCCAAAACTATAACAGATGCAAGCTTGTCCTGTTTGGTGGAGATGATATTTAATAAAATAAGTAGAAATCCACTAAAAGTTTTGTTTGGTTATCTTGCAATCCCGAGATAATCGTCTCCATGCTCCAAATCCATTTTAAAGCCATTTCAAAGGCATTTTGCGCATACATGAAATGAACACATTTTTCTCCAAAACTATAACACATGCAAGCTTGTCCTGTTTGGTGGAGATGATATTTAATAAAATAAGTAGAAATCCACTAAAAGTTTTGTTTGGTTATCTTGCAATCCCGAGATAATCGTCTCCATGCTCCAAATCCATTTTAAAGCCATTTTTAAGGCATTTCGCGCATACATGAAATGAACACATTTTTCTCCAAAACTATAACAGATGCAAGCTTGTCCTGTTTGGTGGAGATGATATTTAATAAAATAAGTAGAGATCCACTAAAAGTTTTGTTTGGTTATCTTGCAATCCCGAGATAATCGTCTCCATGCTCCAAATCCATTTTAAAGCCATTTTTAAGGCATTTCGCGCATACATGAAATGAACACATTTTTCTCCAAAACTATAACAGATGCAAGCTTGTCCTGTTTGGTGGAGATGATATTTAATAAAATAAGTAGAAATCCACTAAAAGTTTTGTTTGGTTATATTGCAATCCCGAGATAATCGTCTCCATGCTCCAAATCCATTTTAAAGCCATTTTTAAGGCATTTCGCGCATACATGAAATGAACACATTTTTCTCCAAAACTATAACAGATGCAAGCTTGTCCTGTTTGGTGGAGATGATATTTAATAAAATAAGTAGAAATCCACTAAAAGTTTTGTTTGGTTATCTTGCAATCCCGAGATAATCGTCTCCATGCTCCAAATCCATTTTAAAGCCATTTTTAAGGCATTTCGCGCATACATGAAATGAACACATTTTTCTCCAAAACTATAACAGATGCAAGCTTGTCCTGTTTGGTGGAGATGATATTTAATAAAATAAGTAGAAATCCACTAAAAGTTTTGTTTGGTTATCTTGCAATCCCGAGATAATCGTCTCCATGCTCCAAATCCATTTTAAAGCCATTTTTAAGGCATTTCGCGCATACATGAAATGAACACATTTTTCTCCAAAACTATAACACATGCAAGCTTGTCCTGTTTGGTGGAGATGATATTTAATAAAATAAGTAGAAATCCACTAAAAGTTTTGTTTGGTTATCTTGCAATCCCGAGATAATCGTCTCCATGCTCCAAATCCATTTTAAAGCCATTTTTAAGGCATTTCGCGCATACATGAAATGAACACATTTTTCTCCAAAACTATAACAGATGCAAGCTTGTCCTGTTTGGTGGAGATGATATTTAATAAAATAAGTAGAAATCCACTAAAAGTTTTGTTTGGTTATCTTGCAATCCCGAGATAATCGTCTCCATGCTCCAAATCCATTTTAAAGCCATTTTTAAGGCATTTCGCGCATACATGAAATGAACACATTTTTCTCCAAAACTATAACAGATGCAAGCTTGTCCTGTTTGGTGGAGATGATATTTAATAAAATAAGTAGAAATCCACTAAAAGTTTTGTTTGGTTATCTTGCAATCCCGAGATAATCGTCTCCATGCTCCAAATCCATTTTAAAGCCATTTTTAAGGCATTTCGCGCATACATGAAATGAACACATTTTTCTCCAAAACTATAACAGATGCAAGCTTGTCCTGTTTGGTGGAGATGATATTTAATAAAATAAGTAGAAATCCACTAAAAGTTTTGTTTGGTTATATTGCAATCCCGAGATAATCGTCTTCATGCTCCAAATCCATTTTAAAGCCATTTTTAAGGCATTTCGCGCATACATGAAATGAACACATTTTTCTCCAAAACTATAACAGATGCAAGCTTGTCCTGTTTGGTGGAGATGATATTTAATAAAATAAGTAGAAATCCACTAAAAGTTTTGTTTGGTTATCTTGCAATCCCGAGATAATCGTCTCCATGCTCCAAATCCATTTTAAGCCATTTTTAAGGCATTTCGCGCATACATGAAATGAACACATTTTTCTCCAAAACTATAACAGATGCAAGCTTGTCCTGTTTGGGTGGAGATAATATTTAATAAAATAAGTAGAAATCTACTAAAAGTTTCGTTTGTTTATATTGCCATCCTGAGATAATCGTCTCCATGCTCCAAATCCATTTTAAAGCCATTTCAAAGGCATTTTGCGCATACATGAAATGAACACATTTTTCTCCAAAACTATAACACATGCAAGCTTGTCCTGTTTGGTGGAGATGATATTTAATAAAATAAGTAGAAATCCACTAAAAGTTTTGTTTGGTTATCTTGCAATCCCGAGATAATCGTCTCCATGCTCCAAATCCATTTTAAAGCCATTTTTAAGGCATTTCGCGCATACATGAAATGAACACATTTTTCTCCAAAACTATAACAGATGCAAGCTTGTCCTGTTTGGTGGAGATGATATTTAATAAAATAAGTAGAAATCCACTAAAAGTTTTGTTTGGTTATCTTGCAATCCCGAGATAATCGTCTCCATGCTCCAAATCCATTTTAAAGCCATTTTTAAGGCATTTCGCGCATACATGAAATGAACACATTTTTCTCCAAAACTATAACAGATGCAAGCTTGTCCTGTTTGGTGGAGATAATATTTAATAAAATAAGTACAAATCTACTAAAAGTTTCGTTTGTTTATATTGCCATCCTGAGATAATCGTCTCCATGCTCCAAATCCATTTTAAAGCCATTTTAAAGGCATTTTGCGCATACATGAAATGAACACATTTTTCTCCAAAACTATAACACATGCAAGCTTGTCCTGTTTGGTGGAGATGATATTTAATAAAATAAGTAGAAATCCACTAAAAGTTTTGTTTGGTTATCTTGCAATCCCGAGATAATCGTCTCCATGCTCCAAATCCATTTTAAAGCCATTTTTAAGGCATTTCGCGCATACATGAAATGAACACATTTTTCTCTAAAACTATAACAGATGCAAGCTTGTCCTGTTTGGTGGAGATGATATTTAATAAAATAAGTAGAAATCCACTAAACGTTTTGTTTGGTTATCTTGCAATCCCGAGATAATCGTCTCCATGCTCCAAATCCATTTTAAAGCCATTTTTAAGGCATTTCGCGCATACATGAAATGAACACATTTTTCTCCAAAACTATAACAGATGCAAGCTTGTCCTGTTTGGTGGAGATGATATTTAATAAAATAAGTAGAAATCCACTAAAAGTTTTGTTTGGTTATCTTGCAATCCCGAGATAATCGTCTCCATGCTCCAAATCCATTTTAAAGCCATTTTTAAGGCATTTCGCGCATACATGAAATGAACACATTTTTCTCCAAAACTATAACAGATGCAAGCTTGTCCTGTTTGGTGGAGATGATATTTAATAAAATAAGTAGAAATCCACTAAAAGTTTTGTTTGGTTATCTTGCAATCCCGAGATAATCGTCTCCATGCTCCAAATCCATTTTAAAGCCATTTTTAAGGCATTTCGCGCATACATGAAATGAACACATTTTTCTCCAAAACTATAACAGATGCAAGCTTGTCCTGTTTGGTGGAGATGATATTTAATAAAATAAGTAGAAATCCACTAAAAGTTTTGTTTGGTTATATTGCAATCCCGAGATAATCGTCTCCATGCTCCAAATCCATTTTAAAGCCATTTTTAAGGCATTTCGCGCATACATGAAATGAACACATTTTTCTCCAAAACTATAACAGATGCAAGCTTGTCCTGTTTGGTGGAGATGATATTTAATAAAATAAGTAGAAATCCACTAAAAGTTTTGTTTGGTTATCTTGCAATCCCGAGATAATCGTCTCCATGCTCCAAATCCATTTTAAAGCCATTTTTAAGGCATTTCGCGCATACATGAAATGAACACATTTTTCTCCAAACTATAACAGATGCAAGCTTGTCCTGTTTGGTGGAGATGATATTTAATAAAATAAGTAGAAATCCACTAAAAGTTTTGTTTGGTTATCTTGCAATCCCGAGATAATCGTCTCCATGCTCCAAATCCATTTTAAAGCCATTTTTAAGGCATTTCGCGCATACATGAAATGAACACATTTTTCTCCAAAACTATAACAGATGCAAGCTTGTCCTGTTTGGTGGAGATGATATTTAATAAAATAAGTAGAAATCCACTAAAAGTTTTGTTTGGTTATATTGCAATCCCGAGATAATCGTCTTCATGCTCCAAATCCATTTTAAAGCCATTTTTAAGGCATTTCGCGCATACATGAAATGAACACATTTTTCTCCAAAACTATAACAGATGCAAGCTTGTCCTGTTTGGTGGAGATGATATTTAATAAAATAAGTAGAAATCCACTAAAAGTTTTGTTTGGTTATCTTGCAATCCCGAGATAATCGTCTCCATGCTCCAAATCCATTTTAAAGCCATTTTTAAGGCATTTCGCGCATACATGAAATGAACACATTTTTCTCCAAAACTATAACAGATGCAAGCTTGTCCTGTTTGGTGGAGATAATATTTAATAAAATAAGTAGAAATCTACTAAAAGTTTCGTTTGTTTATATTGCCATCCTGAGATAATCGTCTCCATGCTCCAAATCCATTTTAAAGCCATTTCAAAGGCATTTTGCGCATACATGAAATGAACACATTTTTCTCCAAAACTATAACACATGCAAGCTTGTCCTGTTTGGTGGAGATGATATTTAATAAAATAAGTAGAAATCCACTAAAAGTTTTGTTTGGTTATCTTGCAATCCCGAGATAATCGTCTCCATGCTCCAAATCCATTTTAAAGCCATTTTTAAGGCATTTCGCGCATACATGAAATGAACACATTTTTCTCCAAAACTATAACAGATGCAAGCTTGTCCTGTTTGGTGGAGATGATATTTAATAAAATAAGTAGAAATCCACTAAAAGTTTTGTTTGGTTATCTTGCAATCCCGAGATAATCGTCTCCATGCTCCAAATCCATTTTAAAGCCATTTTTAAGGCATTTCGCGCATACATGAAATGAACACATTTTTCTCCAAAACTATAACAGATGCAAGCTTGTCCTGTTTGGTGGAGATAATATTTAATAAAATAAGTAGAAATCTACTAAAAGTTTCGTTTGTTTATATTGCCATCCTGAGATAATCGTCTCCATGCTCCAAATCCATTTTAAAGCCATTTCAAAGGCATTTGCGCATACATGAAATGAACACATTTTTCTCCAAAACTATAACACATGCAAGCTTGTCCTGTTTGGTGGAGATGATATTTAATAAAATAAGTAGAAAACCACTAAAAGTTTTGTTTGGTTATCTTGCAATCCTGAGATAATCGTCTCCATGCTCCAAATCCATTTTAAAGCCATTTTTAAGGCATTTCGCGCATACATGAAATGAACACATTTTTCTCCAAAACTATAACAGATGCAAGCTTGTCCTGTTTGGTGGAGATGATATTTAATAAAATAAGTAGAAATCCACTAAAAGTTTTGTTTGGTTATCTTGCAATCCCGAGATAATCGTCTCCATGCTCCAAATCCATTTTAAAGCCATTTCAAAGGCATTTTGCGCATACATGAAATGAACACATTTTTCTCCAAAACTATAACACATGCAAG
>NW_027443129.1:0-58075 GCF_048569485.1 Anomaloglossus baeobatrachus
GCATACATGAAATGAACACATTTTTCTCCAAAACTATAACACATGCAAGCTTGTCCTGTTTGGTGGAGATGATATTTAATAAAATAAGTAGAAATCCACTAAAAGTTTTGTTTGGTTATCTTGCAATCCCGAGATAATCGTCTCCATGCTCCAAATCCATTTTAAAGCCATTTTTAAGGCATTTCGCGCATACATGAAATGAACACATTTTTCTCCAAAACTATAACAGATGCAAGCTTGTCCTGTTTGGTGGAGATGATATTTAATAAAATAAGTAGAAATCCACTAAAAGTTTTGTTTGGTTATCTTGCAATCCCGAGATAATCGTCTCCATGCTCCAAATCCATTTTAAAGCCATTTTTAAGGCATTTCGCGCATACATGAAATGAACACATTTTTCTCCAAAACTATAACAGATGCAAGCTTGTCCTGTTTGGTGGAGATAATATTTAATAAAATAAGTAGAAATCTACTAAAAGTTTCGTTTGTTTATATTGCCATCCTGAGATAATCGTCTCCATGCTCCAAATCCATTTTAAAGCCATTTCAAAGGCATTTTGCGCATACATGAAATGAACACATTTTTCTCCAAAACTATAACACATGCAAGCTTGTCCTGTTTGGTGGAGATGATATTTAATAAAATAAGTAGAAATCCACTAAAAGTTTTGTTTGGTTATCTTGCAATCCCGAGATAATCGTCTCCATGCTCCAAATCCATTTTAAAGCCATTTTTAAGGCATTTCGCGCATACATGAAATGAACACATTTTTCTCCAAAACTATAACAGATGCAAGCTTGTCCTGTTTGGTGGAGATGATATTTAATAAAATAAGTAGAAATCCACTAAAAGTTTTGTTTGGTTATCTTGCAATCCCGAGATAATCGTCTCCATGCTCCAAATCCATTTTAAAGCCATTTTTAAGGCATTTCGCGCATACATGAAATGAACACATTTTTCTCCAAAACTATAACAGATGCAAGCTTGTCCTGTTTGGTGGAGATAATATTTAATAAAATAAGTAGAAATCTACTAAAAGTTTCGTTTGTTTATATTGCCATCCTGAGATAATCGTCTCCATGCTCCAAATCCATTTTAAAGCCATTTCAAAGGCATTTTGCGCATACATGAAATGAACACATTTTTCTCCAAAACTATAACACATGCAAGCTTGTCCTGTTTGGTGGAGATGATATTTAATAAAATAAGTAGAAATCCACTAAAAGTTTTGTTTGGTTATCTTGCAATCCCGAGATAATCGTCTCCATGCTCCAAATCCATTTTAAAGCCATTTTTAAGGCATTTCGCGCATACATGAAATGAACACATTTTTCTCCAAAACTATAACAGATGCAAGCTTGTCCTGTTTGGTGGAGATGATATTTAATAAAATAAGTAGAAATCCACTAAAAGTTTTGTTTGGTTATCTTGCAATCCCGAGATAATCGTCTCCATGCTCCAAATCCATTTTAAAGCCATTTTTAAGGCATTTCGCGCATACATGAAATGAACACATTTTTCTCCAAAACTATAACAGATGCAAGCTTGTCCTGTTTGGTGGAGATGATATTTAATAAAATAAGTAGAAATCCACTAAAAGTTTTGTTTGGTTATCTTGCAATCCCGAGATAATCGTCTCCATGCTCCAAATCCATTTTAAAGCCATTTTTAAGGCATTTCGCGCATACATGAAATGAACACATTTTTCTCCAAAACTATAACAGATGCAAGCTTGTCCTGTTTGGTGGAGATGATATTTAATAAAATAAGTAGAAATCCACTAAAAGTTTTGTTTGGTTATCTTGCAATCCGAGATAATCGTCTCCATGCTCCAAATCCATTTTAAAGCCATTTTTAAGGCATTTCGCGCATACATGAAATGAACACATTTTTCTCCAAAACTATAACAGATGCAAGCTTGTCCTGTTTGGTGGAGATGATATTTAATAAAATAAGTAGAAATCCACTAAAAGTTTTGTTTGGTTATCTTGCAATCCCGAGATAATCGTCTCCATGCTCCAAATCCATTTTAAAGCCATTTTTAAGGCATTTCGCGCATACATGAAATGAACACATTTTTCTCCAAAACTATAACAGATGCAAGCTTGTCCTGTTTGGTGGAGATGATATTTAATAAAATAAGTAGAAATCCACTAAAAGTTTTGTTTGGTTATCTTGCAATCCCGAGATAATCGTCTCCATGCTCCAAATCCATTTTAAAGCCATTTTTAAGGCATTTCGCGCATACATGAAATGAACACATTTTTCTCCAAAACTATAACAGATGCAAGCTTGTCCTGTTTGGTGGAGATAATATTTAATAAAATAAGTAGAAATCTACTAAAAGTTTCGTTTGTTTATATTGCCATCCTGAGATAATCGTCTCCATGCTCCAAATCCATTTTAAAGCCATTTCAAAGGCATTTTGCGCATACATGAAATGAACACATTTTTCTCCAAAACTATAACACATGCAAGCTTGTCCTGTTTGGTGGAGATGATATTTAATAAAATAAGTAGAAATCCACTAAAAGTTTTGTTTGGTTATCTTGCAATCCCGAGATAATCGTCTCCATGCTCCAAATCCATTTTAAAGCCATTTTTAAGGCATTTCGCGCATACATGAAATGAACACATTTTTCTCCAAAACTATAACAGATGCAAGCTTGTCCTGTTTGGTGGAGATGATATTTAATAAAATAAGTAGAAATCCACTAAAAGTTTTGTTTGGTTATCTTGCAATCCCGAGATAATCGTCTCCATGCTCCAAATCCATTTTAAAGCCATTTTTAAGGCATTTCGCGCATACATGAAATGAACACATTTTTCTCCAAAACTATAACAGATGCAAGCTTGTCCTGTTTGGTGGAGATGATATTTAATAAAATAAGTAGAAATCCACTAAAAGTTTTGTTTGGTTATCTTGCAATCCCGAGATAATCGTCTCCATGCTCCAAATCCATTTTAAAGCCATTTTTAAGGCATTTCGCGCATACATGAAATGAACACATTTTTCTCCAAAACTATAACAGATGCAAGCTTGTCCTGTTTGGTGGAGATGATATTTAATAAAATAAGTAGAAATCCACTAAAAGTTTTGTTTGGTTATCTTGCAATCCCGAGATAATCGTCTCCATGCTCCAAATCCATTTTAAAGCCATTTTTAAGGCATTTCGCGCATACATGAAATGAACACATTTTTCTCCAAAACTATAACAGATGCAAGCTTGTCCTGTTTGGTGGAGATGATATTTAATAAAATAAGTAGAAATCCACTAAAAGTTTTGTTTGGTTATCTTGCAATCCCGAGATAATCGTCTCCATGCTCCAAATCCATTTTAAAGCCATTTTTAAGGCATTTCGCGCATACATGAAATGAACACATTTTTCTCCAAAACTATAACAGATGCAAGCTTGTCCTGTTTGGTGGAGATAATATTTAATAAAATAAGTAGAAATCTACTAAAAGTTTCGTTTGTTTATATTGCCATCCTGAGATAATCGTCTCCATGCTCCAAATCCATTTTAAAGCCATTTCAAAGGCATTTTGCGCATACATGAAATGAACACATTTTTCCTCCAAAACTATAACACATGCAAGCTTGTCCTGTTTGGTGGAGATGATATTTAATAAAATAAGTAGAAATCCACTAAAAGTTTTGTTTGGTTATCTTGCAATCCCGAGATAATCGTCTCCATGCTCCAAATCCATTTTAAAGCCATTTCAAAGGCATTTTGCGCATACATGAAATGAACACATTTTTCTCCAAAACTATAACAGATGCAAGCTTGTCCTGTTTGGTGGAGATAATATTTAATAAAATAAGTAGAAATCTACTAAAAGTTTCGTTTGTTTATATTGCCATCCTGAGATAATCGTCTCCATGCTCCAAATCCATTTTAAAGCCATTTTTAAGGCATTTCGCGCATACATGAAATGAACACATTTTTCTCCAAAACTATAACAGATGCAAGCTTGTCCTGTTTGGTGGAGATGATATTTAATAAAATAAGTAGAAATCCACTAAAAGTTTTGTTTGGTTATCTTGCAATCCCGAGATAATCGTCTCCATGCTCCAAATCCATTTTAAAGCCATTTTTAAGGCATTTCGCGCATACATGAAATGAACACATTTTTCTCCAAAACTATAACAGATGCAAGCTTGTCCTGTTTGGTGGAGATGATATTTAATAAAATAAGTAGAAATCCACTAAAAGTTTTGTTTGGTTATCTTGCAATCCCGAGATAATCGTCTCCATGCTCCAAATCCATTTTAAAGCCATTTTTAAGGCATTTCGCGCATACATGAAATGAACACATTTTTCTCCAAAACTATAACAGATGCAAGCTTGTCCTGTTTGGTGGAGATGATATTTAATAAAATAAGTAGAAATCCACTAAAAGTTTTGTTTGGGTTATCTTGCAATCCCGAGATAATCGTCTCCATGCTCCAAATCCATTTTAAAGCCATTTTTAAGGCATTTCGCGCATACATGAAATGAACACATTTTTCTCCAAAACTATAACAGATGCAAGCTTGTCCTGTTTGGTGGAGATAATATTTAATAAAATAAGTAGAAATCTACTAAAAGTTTCGTTTGTTTATATTGCCATCCTGAGATAATCGTCTCCATGCTCCAAATCCATTTTAAAGCCATTTCAAAGGCATTTTGCGCATACATGAAATGAACACATTTTTCTCCAAAACTATAACAGATGCAAGCTTGTCCTGTTTGGTGGAGATGATATTTAATAAAATAAGTAGAAATCCACTAAAAGTTTTGTTTGGTTATCTTGCAATCCCGAGATAATCGTCTCCATGCTCCAAATCCATTTTAAAGCCATTTTTAAGGCATTTCGCGCATACATGAAATGAACACATTTTTCTCCAAAACTATAACAGATGCAAGCTTGTCCTGTTTGGTGGAGATGATATTTAATAAAATAAGTAGAAATCCACTAAAAGTTTTGTTTGGTTATCTTGCAATCCCGAGATAATCGTCTCCATGCTCCAAATCCATTTTAAAGCCATTTTTAAGGCATTTCGCGCATACATGAAATGAACACATTTTTCTCCAAAACTATAACAGATGCAAGCTTGTCCTGTTTGGTGGAGATGATATTTAATAAAATAAGTAGAAATCCACTAAAAGTTTTGTTTGGTTATCTTGCAATCCCGAGATAATCGTCTCCATGCTCCAAATCCATTTTAAAGCCATTTTTAAGGCATTTCGCGCATACATGAAATGAACACATTTTTCTCCAAAACTATAACAGATGCAAGCTTGTCCTGTTTGGTGGAGATAATATTTAATAAAATAAGTAGAAATCTACTAAAAGTTTCGTTTGTTTATATTGCCATCCTGAGATAATCGTCTCCATGCTCCAAATCCATTTTAAAGCCATTTCAAAGGCATTTTGCGCATACATGAAATGAACACATTTTTCTCCAAAACTATAACACATGCAAGCTTGTCCTGTTTGGTGGAGATGATATTTAATAAAATAAGTAGAAATCCACTAAAAGTTTTGTTTGGTTATCTTGCAATCCCGAGATAATCGTCTCCATGCTCCAAATCCATTTTAAAGCCATTTTTAAGGCATTTCGCGCATACATGAAATGAACACATTTTTCTCCAAAACTATAACAGATGCAAGCTTGTCCTGTTTGGTGGAGATGATATTTAATAAAATAAGTAGAAATCCACTAAAAGTTTTGTTTGGTTATCTTGCAATCCCGAGATAATCGTCTCCATGCTCCAAATCCATTTTAAAGCCATTTTTAAGGCATTTCGCGCATACATGAAATGAACACATTTTTCTCCAAAACTATAACAGATGCAAGCTTGTCCTGTTTGGTGGAGATGATATTTAATAAAATAAGTAGAAATCCACTAAAAGTTTTGTTTGGTTATCTTGCAATCCCGAGATAATCGTCTCCATGCTCCAAATCCATTTTAAAGCCATTTTTAAGGCATTTCGCGCATACATGAAATGAACACATTTTTCTCCAAAACTATAACAGATGCAAGCTTGTCCTGTTTGGTGGAGATGATATTTAATAAAATAAGTAGAAATCCACTAAAAGTTTTGTTTGGTTATCTTGCAATCCCGAGATAATCGTCTCCATGCTCCAAATCCATTTTAAAGCCATTTTTAAGGCATTTCGCGCATACATGAAATGAACACATTTTTCTCCAAAACTATAACAGATGCAAGCTTGTCCTGTTTGGTGGAGATAATATTTAATAAAATAAGTAGAAATCTACTAAAAGTTTCGTTTGTTTATATTGCCATCCTGAGATAATCGTCTCCATGCTCCAAATCCATTTTAAAGCCATTTCAAAGGCATTTTGCGCATACATGAAATGAACACATTTTTCTCCAAAACTATAACACATGCAAGCTTGTCCTGTTTGGTGGAGATGTGATATTTAATAAAATAAGTAGAAATCCACTAAAAGTTTTGTTTGGTTATCTTGCAATCCCGAGATAATCGTCTCCATGCTCCAAATCCATTTTAAAGCCATTTTTAAGGCATTTCGCGCATACATGAAATGAACACATTTTTCTCCAAAACTATAACAGATGCAAGCTTGTCCTGTTTGGTGGAGATGATATTTAATAAAATAAGTAGAAATCCACTAAAAGTTTTGTTTGGTTATCTTGCAATCCCGAGATAATCGTCTCCATGCTCCAAATCCATTTTAAAGCCATTTTTAAGGCATTTCGCGCATACATGAAATGAACACATTTTTCTCCAAAACTATAACAGATGCAAGCTTGTCCTGTTTGGTGGAGATAATATTTAATAAAATAAGTAGAAATCTACTAAAAGTTTCGTTTGTTTATATTGCCATCCTGAGATAATCGTCTCCATGCTCCAAATCCATTTTAAAGCCATTTCAAAGGCATTTTGCGCATACATGAAATGAACACATTTTTCTCCAAAACTATAACACATGCAAGCTTGTCCTGTTTGGTGGAGATGATATTTAATAAAATAAGTAGAAATCCACTAAAAGTTTTGTTTGGTTATCTTGCAATCCCGAGATAATCGTCTCCATGCTCCAAATCCATTTTAAAGCCATTTTTAAGGCATTTCGCGCATACATGAAATGAACACATTTTTCTCCAAAACTATAACAGATGCAAGCTTGTCCTGTTTGGTGGAGATGATATTTAATAAAATAAGTAGAAATCCACTAAAAGTTTTGTTTGGTTATCTTGCAATCCCGAGATAATCGTCTCCATGCTCCAAATCCATTTTAAAGCCATTTTTAAGGCATTTCGCGCATACATGAAATGAACACATTTTTCTCCAAAACTATAACAGATGCAAGCTTGTCCTGTTTGGTGGAGATGATATTTAATAAAATAAGTAGAAATCCACTAAAAGTTTTGTTTGGTTATCTTGCAATCCCGAGATAATCGTCTCCATGCTCCAAATCCATTTTAAAGCCATTTTTAAGGCATTTCGCGCATACATGAAATGAACACATTTTTCTCCAAAACTATAACAGATGCAAGCTTGTCCTGTTTGGTGGAGATGATATTTAATAAAATAAGTAGAAATCCACTAAAAGTTTTGTTTGGTTATCTTGCAATCCCGAGATAATCGTCTCCATGCTCCAAATCCATTTTAAAGCCATTTTTAAGGCATTTCGCGCATACATGAAATGAACACATTTTTCTCCAAAACTATAACAGATGCAAGCTTGTCCTGTTTGGTGGAGATGATATTTAATAAAATAAGTAGAAATCCACTAAAAGTTTTGTTTGGTTATCTTGCAATCCCGAGATAATCGTCTCCATGCTCCAAATCCATTTTAAAGCCATTTTTAAGGCATTTCGCGCATACATGAAATGAACACATTTTTCTCCAAAACTATAACAGATGCAAGCTTGTCCTGTTTGGTGGAGATGATATTTAATAAAATAAGTAGAAATCCACTAAAAGTTTTGTTTGGTTATCTTGCAATCCCGAGATAATCGTCTCCATGCTCCAAATCCATTTTAAAGCCATTTTTAAGGCATTTCGCGCATACATGAAATGAACACATTTTTCTCCAAAACTATAACAGATGCAAGCTTGTCCTGTTTGGTGGAGATGATATTTAATAAAATAAGTAGAAATCCACTAAAAGTTTTGTTTGGTTATCTTGCAATCCCGAGATAATCGTCTCCATGCTCCAAATCCATTTTAAAGCCATTTTTAAGGCATTTCGCGCATACATGAAATGAACACATATTTCTCCAAAACTATAACAGATGCAAGCTTGTCCTGTTTGGTGGAGATGATATTTAATAAAATAAGTAGAAATCCACTAAAAGTTTTGTTTGGTTATCTTGCAATCCCGAGATAATCGTCTCCATGCTCCAAATCCATTTTAAAGCCATTTTTAAGGCATTTCGCGCATACATGAAATGAACACATTTTTCTCCAAAACTATAACAGATGCAAGCTTGTCCTGTTTGGTGGAGATGATATTTAATAAAATAAGTAGAAACCCACTAAAAGTTTTGTTTGGTTATCTTGCAATCCCGAGATAATCGTCTCCATGCTCCAAATCCATTTTAAAGCCATTTTTAAGGCATTTCGCGCATACATGAAATGAACACATTTTTCTCCAAAACTATAACAGATGCAAGCTTGTCCTGTTTGGTGGAGATGATATTTAATAAAATAAGTAGAAATCCACTAAAAGTTTTGTTTGGTTATCTTGCAATCCCGAGATAATCGTCTCCATGCTCCAAATCCATTTTAAAGCCATTTTTAAGGCATTTCGCGCATACATGAAATGAACACATTTTTTCTCCAAAACTATAACAGATGCAAGCTTGTCCTGTTTGGTGGAGATGATATTTAATAAAATAAGTAGAAATCCACTAAAAGTTTTGTTTGGTTATCTTGCAATCCCGAGATAATCGTCTCCATGCTCCAAATCCATTTTAAAGCCATTTTTAAGGCATTTCGCGCATACATGAAATGAACACATTTTTCTCCAAAACTATAACAGATGCAAGCTTGTCCTGTTTGGTGGAGATGATATTTAATAAAATAAGTAGAAATCCACTAAAAGTTTTGTTTGGTTATCTTGCAATCCCGAGATAATCGTCTCCATGCTCCAAATCCATTTTAAAGCCATTTTTAAGGCATTTCGCGCATACATGAAATGAACACATTTTTCTCCAAAACTATAACAGATGCAAGCTTGTCCTGTTTGGTGGAGATGATATTTAATAAAATAAGTAGAAATCCACTAAAAGTTTTGTTTGGTTATCTTGCAATCCCGAGATAATCGTCTCCATGCTCCAAATCCATTTTAAAGCCATTTTTAAGGCATTTCGCGCATACATGAAATGAACACATTTTTCTCCAAAACTATAACAGATGCAAGCTTGTCCTGTTTGGTGGAGATGATATTTAATAAAATAAGTAGAAATCCACTAAAAGTTTTGTTTGGTTATCTTGCAATCCCGAGATAATCGTCTCCATGCTCCAAATCCATTTTAAAGCCATTTTTAAGGCATTTCGCGCATACATGAAATGAACACATTTTTCTCCAAAACTATAACAGATGCAAGCTTGTCCTGTTTGGTGGAGATGATATTTAATAAAATAAGTAGAAATCCACTAAAAGTTTTGTTTGGTTATCTTGCAATCCCGAGATAATCGTCTCCATGCTCCAAATCCATTTTAAAGCCATTTTTAAGGCATTTCGCGCATACATGAAATGAACACATTTTTCTCCAAAACTATAACAGATGCAAGCTTGTCCTGTTTGGTGGAGATGATATTTAATAAAATAAGTAGAAATCCACTAAAAGTTTTGTTTGGTTATATTGCAATCCCGAGATAATCGTCTCCATGCTCCAAATCCATTTTAAAGCCATTTTTAAGGCATTTCGCGCATACATGAAATGAACACATTTTTCTCCAAAACTATAACAGATGCAAGCTTGTCCTGTTTGGTGGAGATGATATTTAATAAAATAAGTAGAAATCCACTAAAAGTTTTGTTTGGTTATCTTGCAATCCCGAGATAATCGTCTCCATGCTCCAAATCCATTTTAAAGCCATTTTTAAGGCATTTCGCGCATACATGAAATGAACACATTTTTCTCCAAAACTATAACAGATGCAAGCTTGTCCTGTTTGGTGGAGATAATATTTAATAAAATAAGTAGAAATCTACTAAAAGTTTCGTTTGGTTATATTGCCATCCTGAGATAATCGTCTCCATGCTCCAAATCCATTTTAAAGCCATTTCAAAGGCATTTTGCGCATACATGAAATGAACACATTTTTCTCCAAAACTATAACAGATGCAAGCTTGTCCTGTTTGGTGGAGATGATATTTAATAAAATAAGTAGAAATCCACTAAAAGTTTTGTTTGGTTATCTTGCAATCCCGAGATAATCGTCTCCATGCTCCAAATCCATTTTAAAGCCATTTTTAAGGCATTTCGCGCATACATGAAATGAACACATTTTTCTCCAAAACTATAACAGATGCAAGCTTGTCCTGTTTGGTGGAGATGATATTTAATAAAATAAGTAGAAATCCACTAAAAGTTTTGTTTGGTTATCTTGCAATCCCGAGATAATCGTCTCCATGCTCCAAATCCATTTTTAAAGCCATTTTAAGGCATTTCGCGCATACATGAAATGAACACATTTTTCTCCAAAACTATAACAGATGCAAGCTTGTCCTGTTTGGTGGAGATGATATTTAATAAAATAAGTAGAAATCCACTAAAAGTTTTGTTTGGTTATCTTGCAATCCCGAGATAATCGTCTCCATGCTCCAAATCCATTTTAAAGCCATTTTTAAGGCATTTCGCGCATACATGAAATGAACACATTTTTCTCCAAAACTATAACAGATGCAAGCTTGTCCTGTTTGGTGGAGATGATATTTAATAAAATAAGTAGAAATCCACTAAAAGTTTTGTTTGGTTATCTTGCAATCCCGAGATAATCGTCTCCATGCTCCAAATCCATTTTAAAGCCATTTTTAAGGCATTTCGCGCATACATGAAATGAACACATTTTTCTCCAAAACTATAACAGATGCAAGCTTGTCCTGTTTGGTGGAGATGATATTTAATAAAATAAGTAGAAATCCACTAAAAGTTTTGTTTGGTTATCTTGCAATCCCGAGATAATCGTCTCCATGCTCCAAATCCATTTTAAAGCCATTTTTAAGGCATTTCGCGCATACATGAAATGAACACATTTTTCTCCAAAACTATAACAGATGCAAGCTTGTCCTGTTTGGTGGAGATAATATTTAATAAAATAAGTAGAAATCTACTAAAAGTTTCGTTTGTTTATATTGCCATCCTGAGATAATCGTCTCCATGCTCCAAATCCATTTTAAAGCCATTTCAAAGGCATTTTGCGCATACATGAAATGAACACATTTTTCCTCCAAAACTATAACACATGCAAGCTTGTCCTGTTTGGTGGAGATGATATTTAATAAAATAAGTAGAAATCCACTAAAAGTTTTGTTTGGTTATCTTGCAATCCCGAGATAATCGTCTCCATGCTCCAAATCCATTTTAAAGCCATTTTTAAGGCATTTCGCGCATACATGAAATGAACACATTTTTCTCCAAAACTATAACAGATGCAAGCTTGTCCTGTTTGGTGGAGATAATATTTAATAAAATAAGTAGAAATCTACTAAAAGTTTCGTTTGTTTATATTGCCATCCTGAGATAATCGTCTCCATGCTCCAAATCCATTTTAAAGCCATTTCAAAGGCATTTTGCGCATACATGAAATGAACACATTTTTCTCCAAAACTATAACACATGCAAGCTTGTCCTGTTTGGTGGAGATGATATTTAATAAAATAAGTAGAAATCCACTAAAAGTTTTGTTTGGTTATCTTGCAATCCCGAGATAATCGTCTCCATGCTCCAAATCCATTTTAAAGCCATTTTTAAGGCATTTCGCGCATACATGAAATGAACACATTTTTCTCCAAAACTATAACAGATGCAAGCTTGTCCTGTTTGGTGGAGATGATATTTAATAAAATAAGTAGAAATCCACTAAAAGTTTTGTTTGGTTATCTTGCAATCCCGAGATAATCGTCTCCATGCTCCAAATCCATTTTAAAGCCATTTTTAAGGCATTTCGCGCATACATGAAATGAACACATTTTTCTCCAAAACTATAACAGATGCAAGCTTGTCCTGTTTGGTGGAGATGATATTTAATAAAATAAGTAGAAATCCACTAAAAGTTTTGTTTGGTTATCTTGCAATCCCGAGATAATCGTCTCCATGCTCCAAATCCATTTTAAAGCCATTTTTAAGGCATTTCGCGCATACATGAAATGAACACATTTTTCTCCAAAACTATAACAGATGCAAGCTTGTCCTGTTTGGTGGAGATGATATTTAATAAAATAAGTAGAAATCCACTAAAAGTTTTGTTTGGTTATCTTGCAATCCCGAGATAATCGTCTCCATGCTCCAAATCCATTTTAAAGCCATTTTTAAGGCATTTCGCGCATACATGAAATGAACACATTTTTCTCCAAAACTATAACAGATGCAAGCTTGTCCTGTTTGGTGGAGATGATATTTAATAAAATAAGTAGAAATCCACTAAAAGTTTTGTTTGGTTATCTTGCAATCCCGAGATAATCGTCTCCATGCTCCAAATCCATTTTAAAGCCATTTTTAAGGCATTTCGCGCATACATGAAATGAACACATTTTTCTCCAAAACTATAACAGATGCAAGCTTGTCCTGTTTGGTGGAGATGATATTTAATAAAATAAGTAGAAATCCACTAAAAGTTTTGTTTGGTTATCTTGCAATCCCGAGATAATCGTCTCCATGCTCCAAATCCATTTTAAAGCCATTTTTAAGGCATTTCGCGCATACATGAAATGAACACATTTTTCTCCAAAACTATAACAGATGCAAGCTTGTCCTGTTTGGTGGAGATGATATTTAATAAAATAAGTAGAAATCCACTAAAAGTTTTGTTTGGTTATCTTGCAATCCCGAGATAATCGTCTCCATGCTCCAAATCCATTTTAAAGCCATTTTTAAGGCATTTCGCGCATACATGAAATGAACACATTTTTCTCCAAAACTATAACAGATGCAAGCTTGTCCTGTTTGGTGGAGATAATATTTAATAAAATAAGTAGAAATCTACTAAAAGTTTCGTTTGTTTATATTGCCATCCTGAGATAATCGTCTCCATGCTCCAAATCCATTTTAAAGCCATTTCAAAGGCATTTTGCGCATACATGAAATGAACACATTTTTCCTCCAAAACTATAACACATGCAAGCTTGTCCTGTTTGGTGGAGATGATATTTAATAAAATAAGTAGAAATCCACTAAAAGTTTTGTTTGGTTATCTTGCAATCCCGAGATAATCGTCTCCATGCTCCAAATCCATTTTAAAGCCATTTCAAAGGCATTTTGCGCATACATGAAATGAACACATTTTTCTCCAAAACTATAACAGATGCAAGCTTGTCCTGTTTGGTGGAGATAATATTTAATAAAATAAGTAGAAATCTACTAAAAGTTTCGTTTGTTTATATTGCCATCCTGAGATAATCGTCTCCATGCTCCAAATCCATTTTAAAGCCATTTTTAAGGCATTTCGCGCATACATGAAATGAACACATTTTTCTCCAAAACTATAACAGATGCAAGCTTGTCCTGTTTGGTGGAGATGATATTTAATAAAATAAGTAGAAATCCACTAAAAGTTTTGTTTGGTTATCTTGCAATCCCGAGATAATCGTCTCCATGCTCCAAATCCATTTTAAAGCCATTTTTAAGGCATTTCGCGCATACATGAAATGAACACATTTTTCTCCAAAACTATAACAGATGCAAGCTTGTCCTGTTTGGTGGAGATGATATTTAATAAAATAAGTAGAAATCCACTAAAAGTTTTGTTTGGTTATCTTGCAATCCCGAGATAATCGTCTCCATGCTCCAAATCCATTTTAAAGCCATTTTTAAGGCATTTCGCGCATACATGAAATGAACACATTTTTCTCCAAAACTATAACAGATGCAAGCTTGTCCTGTTTGGTGGAGATGATATTTAATAAAATAAGTAGAAATCCACTAAAAGTTTTGTTTGGTTATCTTGCAATCCCGAGATAATCGTCTCCATGCTCCAAATCCATTTTAAAGCCATTTTTAAGGCATTTCGCGCATACATGAAATGAACACATTTTTCTCCAAAACTATAACAGATGCAAGCTTGTCCTGTTTGGTGGAGATAATATTTAATAAAATAAGTAGAAATCTACTAAAAGTTTCGTTTGTTTATATTGCCATCCTGAGATAATCGTCTCCATGCTCCAAATCCATTTTAAAGCCATTTCAAAGGCATTTTGCGCATACATGAAATGAACACATTTTTCTCCAAAACTATAACAGATGCAAGCTTGTCCTGTTTGGTGGAGATGATATTTAATAAAATAAGTAGAAATCCACTAAAAGTTTTGTTTGGTTATCTTGCAATCCCGAGATAATCGTCTCCATGCTCCAAATCCATTTTAAAGCCATTTTTAAGGCATTTCGCGCATACATGAAATGAACACATTTTTCTCCAAAACTATAACAGATGCAAGCTTGTCCTGTTTGGTGGAGATGATATTTAATAAAATAAGTAGAAATCCACTAAAAGTTTTGTTTGGTTATCTTGCAATCCCGAGATAATCGTCTCCATGCTCCAAATCCATTTTAAAGCCATTTTTAAGGCATTTCGCGCATACATGAAATGAACACATTTTTCTCCAAAACTATAACAGATGCAAGCTTGTCCTGTTTGGTGGAGATGATATTTAATAAAATAAGTAGAAATCCACTAAAAGTTTTGTTTGGTTATCTTGCAATCCCGAGATAATCGTCTCCATGCTCCAAATCCATTTTAAAGCCATTTTTAAGGCATTTCGCGCATACATGAAATGAACACATTTTTCTCCAAAACTATAACAGATGCAAGCTTGTCCTGTTTGGTGGAGATAATATTTAATAAAATAAGTAGAAATCTACTAAAAGTTTCGTTTGTTTATATTGCCATCCTGAGATAATCGTCTCCATGCTCCAAATCCATTTTAAAGCCATTTCAAAGGCATTTTGCGCATACATGAAATGAACACATTTTTCTCCAAAACTATAACACATGCAAGCTTGTCCTGTTTGGTGGAGATGATATTTAATAAAATAAGTAGAAATCCACTAAAAGTTTTGTTTGGTTATCTTGCAATCCCGAGATAATCGTCTCCATGCTCCAAATCCATTTTAAAGCCATTTTTAAGGCATTTCGCGCATACATGAAATGAACACATTTTTCTCCAAAACTATAACAGATGCAAGCTTGTCCTGTTTGGTGGAGATGATATTTAATAAAATAAGTAGAAATCCACTAAAAGTTTTGTTTGGTTATCTTGCAATCCCGAGATAATCGTCTCCATGCTCCAAATCCATTTTAAAGCCATTTTTAAGGCATTTCGCGCATACATGAAATGAACACATTTTTCTCCAAAACTATAACAGATGCAAGCTTGTCCTGTTTGGTGGAGATGATATTTAATAAAATAAGTAGAAATCCACTAAAAGTTTTGTTTGGTTATCTTGCAATCCCGAGATAATCGTCTCCATGCTCCAAATCCATTTTAAAGCCATTTTTAAGGCATTTCGCGCATACATGAAATGAACACATTTTTCTCCAAAACTATAACAGATGCAAGCTTGTCCTGTTTGGTGGAGATGATATTTAATAAAATAAGTAGAAATCCACTAAAAGTTTTGTTTGGTTATCTTGCAATCCCGAGATAATCGTCTCCATGCTCCAAATCCATTTTAAAGCCATTTTTAAGGCATTTCGCGCATACATGAAATGAACACATTTTTCTCCAAAACTATAACAGATGCAAGCTTGTCCTGTTTGGTGGAGATGATATTTAATAAAATAAGTAGAAATCCACTAAAAGTTTTGTTTGGTTATCTTGCAATCCCGAGATAATCGTCTCCATGCTCCAAATCCATTTTAAAGCCATTTTTAAGGCATTTCGCGCATACATGAAATGAACACATTTTTCTCCAAAACTATAACAGATGCAAGCTTGTCCTGTTTGGTGGAGATGATATTTAATAAAATAAGTAGAAATCCACTAAAAGTTTTGTTTGGTTATCTTGCAATCCCGAGATAATCGTCTCCATGCTCCAAATCCATTTTAAAGCCATTTTTAAGGCATTTCGCGCATACATGAAATGAACACATTTTTCTCCAAAACTATAACAGATGCAAGCTTGTCCTGTTTGGTGGAGATGATATTTAATAAAATAAGTAGAAATCCACTAAAAGTTTTGTTTGGTTATCTTGCAATCCCGAGATAATCGTCTCCATGCTCCAAATCCATTTTAAAGCCATTTTTAAGGCATTTCGCGCATACATGAAATGAACACATATTTCTCCAAAACTATAACAGATGCAAGCTTGTCCTGTTTGGTGGAGATGATATTTAATAAAATAAGTAGAAACCCACTAAAAGTTTTGTTTGGTTATCTTGCAATCCCGAGATAATCGTCTCCATGCTCCAAATCCATTTTAAAGCCATTTTTAAGGCATTTCGCGCATACATGAAATGAACACATTTTTCTCCAAAACTATAACAGATGCAAGCTTGTCCTGTTTGGTGGAGATGATATTTAATAAAATAAGTAGAAATCCACTAAAAGTTTTGTTTGGTTATCTTGCAATCCCGAGATAATCGTCTCCATGCTCCAAATCCATTTTAAAGCCATTTCAAAGGCATTTTGCGCATACATGAAATGAACACATTTTTCTCCAAAACTATAACACATGCAAGCTTGTCCTGTTTGGTGGAGATGATATTTAATAAAATAAGTAGAAATCCACTAAAAGTTTTGTTTGGTTATCTTGCAATCCCGAGATAATCGTCTCCATGCTCCAAATCCATTTTAAAGCCATTTTTAAGGCATTTCGCGCATACATGAAATGAACACATTTTTCTCCAAAACTATAACAGATGCAAGCTTGTCCTGTTTGGTGGAGATGATATTTAATAAAATAAGTAGAAATCCACTAAAAGTTTTGTTTGGTTATCTTGCAATCCCGAGATAATCGTCTCCATGCTCCAAATCCATTTTAAAGCCATTTTTAAGGCATTTCGCGCATACATGAAATGAACACATTTTTCTCCAAAACTATAACAGATGCAAGCTTGTCCTGTTTGGTGGAGATGATATTTAATAAAATAAGTAGAAATCCACTAAAAGTTTTGTTTGGTTATCTTGCAATCCCGAGATAATCGTCTCCATGCTCCAAATCCATTTTAAAGCCATTTTTAAGGCATTTCGCGCATACATGAAATGAACACATTTTTCTCCAAAACTATAACAGATGCAAGCTTGTCCTGTTTGGTGGAGATGATATTTAATAAAATAAGTAGAAATCCACTAAAAGTTTTGTTTGGTTATCTTGCAATCCCGAGATAATCGTCTCCATGCTCCAAATCCATTTTAAAGCCATTTTTAAGGCATTTCGCGCATACATGAAATGAACACATTTTTCTCCAAAACTATAACAGATGCAAGCTTGTCCTGTTTGGTGGAGATGATATTTAATAAAATAAGTAGAAATCCACTAAAAGTTTTGTTTGGTTATCTTGCAATCCCGAGATAATCGTCTCCATGCTCCAAATCCATTTTAAAGCCATTTTTAAGGCATTTCGCACATACATGAAATGAACACATTTTTCTCCAAAACTATAACAGATGCAAGCTTGTCCTGTTTGGTGGAGATGATATTTAATAAAATAAGTAGAAATCCACTAAAAGTTTTGTTTGGTTATCTTGCAATCCCGAGATAATCGTCTCCATGCTCCAAATCCATTTTAAAGCCATTTTTAAGGCATTTCGCGCATACATGAAATGAACACATTTTTCTCCAAAACTATAACAGATGCAAGCTTGTCCTGTTTGGTGGAGATGATATTTATTAAAATAAGTAGAAATCCACTAAAAGTTTTGTTTGGTTATCTTGCAATCCCGAGATAATCGTCTCCATGCTCCAAATCCATTTTAAAGCCATTTTTAAGGCATTTCGCGCATACATGAAATGAACACATTTTTCTCCAAAACTATAACAGATGCAAGCTTGTCCCGTTTGGTGGAGATGATATTTAATAAAATAAGTAGAAATCCACTAAAAGTTTTGTTTGGTTATATTGCAATCCCGAGATAATCGTCTCCATGCTCCAAATCCATTTTAAAGCCATTTTTAAGGCATTTCGCGCATACATGAAATGAACACATTTTTCTCCAAAACTATAACAGATGCAAGCTTGTCCTGTTTGGTGGAGATGATATTTAATAAAATAAGTAGAAATCCACTAAAAGTTTTGTTTGGTTATCTTGCAATCCCGAGATAATCGTCTCCATGCTCCAAATCCATTTTAAAGCCATTTTTAAGGCATTTCGCGCATACATGAAATGAACACATTTTTCTCCAAAACTATAACAGATGCAAGCTTGTCCTGTTTGGTGGAGATAATATTTAATAAAATAAGTAGAAATCTACTAAAAGTTTCGTTTGTTTATATTGCCATCCTGAGATAATCGTCTCCATGCTCCAAATCCATTTTAAAGCCATTTCAAAGGCATTTTGCGCATACATGAAATGAACACATTTTTCTCCAAAACTATAACAGATGCAAGCTTGTCCTGTTTGGTGGAGATGATATTTAATAAAATAAGTAGAAATCCACTAAAAGTTTTGTTTGGTTATCTTGCAATCCCGAAATAATCGTCTCCATGCTCCAAATCCATTTTAAAGCCATTTTTAAGGCATTTCGCGCATACATGAAATGAACACATTTTTCTCCAAAACTATAACAGATGCAAGCTTGTCCTGTTTGGTGGAGATGATATTTAATAAAATAAGTAGAAATCCACTAAAAGTTTTGTTTGGTTATCTTGCAATCCCGAGATAATCGTCTCCATGCTCCAAATCCATTTTAAAGCCATTTTTAAGGCATTTCGCGCATACATGAAATGAACACATTTTTCTACAAAACTATAACAGATGCAAGCTTGTCCTGTTTGGTGGAGATGATATTTAATAAAATAAGTAGAAATCCACTAAAAGTTTTGTTTGGTTATCTTGCAATCCCGAGATAATCGTCTCCATGCTCCAAATCCATTTTAAAGCCATTTTTAAGGCATTTCGCGCATACATGAAATGAACACATTTTTCTCCAAAACTATAACAGATGCAAGCTTGTCCTGTTTGGTGGAGATGATATTTAATAAAATAAGTAGAAATCCACTAAAAGTTTTGTTTGGTTATCTTGCAATCCCGAGATAATCGTCTCCATGCTCCAAATCCATTTTAAAGCCATTTTTAAGGCATTTCGCGCATACATGAAATGAACACATTTTTCTCCAAAACTATAACAGATGCAAGCTTGTCCTGTTTGGTGGAGATGATATTTAATAAAATAAGTAGAAATCCACTAAAAGTTTTGTTTGGTTATCTTGCAATCCCGAGATAATCGTCTCCATGCTCCAAATCCATTTTAAAGCCATTTTTAAGGCATTTCGCGCATACATGAAATGAACACATTTTTCTCCAAAACTATAACAGATGCAAGCTTGTCCTGTTTGGTGGAGATAATATTTAATAAAATAAGTAGAAATCTACTAAAAGTTTCGTTTGTTTATATTGCCATCCTGAGATAATCGTCTCCATGCTCCAAATCCATTTTAAAGCCATTTCAAAGGCATTTTGCGCATACATGAAATGAACACATTTTTCCTCCAAAACTATAACACATGCAAGCTTGTCCTGTTTGGTGGAGATGATATTTAATAAAATAAGTAGAAATCCACTAAAAGTTTTGTTTGGTTATCTTGCAATCCCGAGATAATCGTCTCCATGCTCCAAATCCATTTTAAAGCCATTTCAAAGGCATTTTGCGCATACATGAAATGAACACATTTTTCTCCAAAACTATAACAGATGCAAGCTTGTCCTGTTTGGTGGAGATAATATTTAATAAAATAAGTAGAAATCTACTAAAAGTTTCGTTTGTTTATATTGCCATCCTGAGATAATCGTCTCCATGCTCCAAATCCATTTTAAAGCCATTTTTAAGGCATTTCGCGCATACATGAAATGAACACATTTTTCTCCAAAACTATAACAGATGCAAGCTTGTCCTGTTTGGTGGGGATGATATTTAATAAAATAAGTAGAAATCCACTAAAAGTTTTGTTTGGTTATCTTGCAATCCCGAGATAATCGTCTCCATGCTCCAAATCCATTTTAAAGCCATTTTTAAGGCATTTCGCGCATACATGAAATGAACACATTTTTCTCCAAAACTATAACAGATGCAAGCTTGTCCTGTTTGGTGGAGATGATATTTAATAAAATAAGTAGAAATCCACTAAAAGTTTTGTTTGGTTATCTTGCAATCCCGAGATAATCGTCTCCATGCTCCAAATCCATTTTAAAGCCATTTTTAAGGCATTTCGCGCATACATGAAATGAACACATTTTTCTCCAAAACTATAACAGATGCAAGCTTGTCCTGTTTGGTGGAGATAATATTTAATAAAATAAGTAGAAATCTACTAAAAGTTTCGTTTGTTTATATTGCCATCCTGAGATAATCGTCTCCATGCTCCAAATCCATTTTAAAGCCATTTCAAAGGCATTTTGCGCATACATGAAATGAACACATTTTTCTCCAAAACTATAACAGATGCAAGCTTGTCCTGTTTGGTGGAGATGATATTTAATAAAATAAGTAGAAATCCACTAAAAGTTTTGTTTGGTTATCTTGCAATCCCGAGATAATCGTCTCCATGCTCCAAATCCATTTTAAAGCCATTTTTAAGGCATTTCGCGCATACATGAAATGAACACATTTTTCTCCAAAACTATAACAGATGCAAGCTTGTCCTGTTTGGTGGAGATGATATTTAATAAAATAAGTAGAAATCCACTAAAAGTTTTGTTTGGTTATCTTGCAATCCCGAGATAATCGTCTCCATGCTCCAAATCCATTTTAAAGCCATTTTTAAGGCATTTCGCGCATACATGAAATGAACACATTTTTCTCCAAAACTATAACAGATGCAAGCTTGTCCTGTTTGGTGGAGATAATATTTAATAAAATAAGTAGAAATCTACTAAAAGTTTCGTTTGTTTATATTGCCATCCTGAGATAATCGTCTCCATGCTCCAAATCCATTTTAAAGCCATTTCAAAGGCATTTTGCGCATACATGAAATGAACACATTTTTCTCCAAAACTATAACACATGCAAGCTTGTCCTGTTTGGTGGAGATGATATTTAATAAAATAAGTAGAAATCCACTAAAAGTTTTGTTTGGTTATCTTGCAATCCCGAGATAATCGTCTCCATGCTCCAAATCCATTTTAAAGCCATTTTTAAGGCATTTCGCGCATACATGAAATGAACACATTTTTCTCCAAAACTATAACAGATGCAAGCTTGTCCTGTTTGGTGGAGATGATATTTAATAAAATAAGTAGAAATCCACTAAAAGTTTTGTTTGGTTATCTTGCAATCCCGAGATAATCGTCTCCATGCTCCAAATCCATTTTAAAGCCATTTTTAAGGCATTTCGCGCATACATGAAATGAACACATTTTTCTCCAAAACTATAACAGATGCAAGCTTGTCCTGTTTGGTGGAGATGATATTTAATAAAATAAGTAGAAATCCACTAAAAGTTTTGTTTGGTTATCTTGCAATCCCGAGATAATCGTCTCCATGCTCCAAATCCATTTTAAAGCCATTTTTAAGGCATTTCGCGCATACATGAAATGAACACATTTTTCTCCAAAACTATAACAGATGCAAGCTTGTCCTGTTTGGTGGAGATGATATTTAATAAAATAAGTAGAAATCCACTAAAAGTTTTGTTTGGTTATCTTGCAATCCCGAGATAATCGTCTCCATGCTCCAAATCCATTTTAAAGCCATTTTTAAGGCATTTCGCGCATACATGAAATGAACACATTTTTCTCCAAAACTATAACAGATGCAAGCTTGTCCTGTTTGGTGGAGATGATATTTAATAAAATAAGTAGAAATCCACTAAAAGTTTTGTTTGGTTATCTTGCAATCCCGAGATAATCGTCTCCATGCTCCAAATCCATTTTAAAGCCATTTTTAAGGCATTTCGCGCATACATGAAATGAACACATTTTTCTCCAAAACTATAACAGATGCAAGCTTGTCCTGTTTGGTGGAGATGATATTTAATAAAATAAGTAGAAATCCACTAAAAGTTTTGTTTGGTTATCTTGCAATCCCGAGATAATCGTCTCCATGCTCCAAATCCATTTTAAAGCCATTTTTAAGGCATTTCGCGCATACATGAAATGAACACATTTTTCTCCAAAACTATAACAGATGCAAGCTTGTCCTGTTTGGTGGAGATGATATTTAATAAAATAAGTAGAAATCCACTAAAAGTTTTGTTTGGTTATCTTGCAATCCCGAGATAATCGTCTCCATGCTCCAAATCCATTTTAAAGCCATTTTTAAGGCATTTCGCGCATACATGAAATGAACACATATTTCTCCAAAACTATAACAGATGCAAGCTTGTCCTGTTTGGTGGAGATGATATTTAATAAAATAAGTAGAAACCCACTAAAAGTTTTGTTTGGTTATCTTGCAATCCCGAGATAATCGTCTCCATGCTCCAAATCCATTTTAAAGCCATTTTTAAGGCATTTCGCGCATACATGAAATGAACACATTTTTCTCCAAAACTATAACAGATGTAAGCTTGTCCTGTTTGGTGGAGATGATATTTAATAAAATAAGTAGAAATCCACTAAAAGTTTTGTTTGGTTATCTTGCAATCCCGAGATAATCGTCTCCATGCTCCAAATCCATTTTAAAGCCATTTCAAAGGCATTTTGCGCATACATGAAATGAACACATTTTTCTCCAAAACTATAACACATGCAAGCTTGTCCTGTTTGGTGGAGATGATATTTAATAAAATAAGTAGAAATCCACTAAAAGTTTTGTTTGGTTATCTTGCAATCCCGAGATAATCGTCTCCATGCTCCAAATCCATTTTAAAGCCATTTTTAAGGCATTTCGCGCATACATAAAATGAACACATTTTTCTCCAAAACTATAACAGATGCAAGCTTGTCCTGTTTGGTGGAGATGATATTTAATAAAATAAGTAGAAATCCACTAAAAGTTTTGTTTGGGTATCTTGCAATCCCGAGATAATCGTCTCCATGCTCCAAATCCATTTTAAAGCCATTTTTAAGGCATTTCGCGCATACATGAAATGAACACATTTTTCTCCAAAACTATAACAGATGCAAGCTTGTCCTGTTTGGTGGAGATGATATTTAATAAAATAAGTAGAAATCCACTAAAAGTTTTGTTTGGTTATCTTGCAATCCCGAGATAATCGTCTCCATGCTCCAAATCCATTTTAAAGCCATTTTTAAGGCATTTCGCGCATACATGAAATGAACACATTTTTCTCCAAAACTATAACAGATGCAAGCTTGTCCTGTTTGGTGGAGATGATATTTAATAAAATAAGTAGAAATCCACTAAAAGTTTTGTTTGGTTATCTTGCAATCCCGAGATAATCGTCTCCATGCTCCAAATCCATTTTAAAGCCATTTTTAAGGCATTTCGCGCATACATGAAATGAACACATTTTTCTCCAAAACTATAACAGATGCAAGCTTGTCCTGTTTGGTGGAGATGATATTTAATAAAATAAGTAGAAATCCACTAAAAGTTTTGTTTGGTTATCTTGCAATCCCGAGATAATCGTCTCCATGCTCCAAATCCATTTTAAAGCCATTTTTAAGGCATTTCGCGCATACATGAAATGAACACATTTTTCTCCAAAACTATAACAGATGCAAGCTTGTCCTGTTTGGTGGAGATGATATTTAATAAAATAAGTAGAAATCCACTAAAAGTTTTGTTTGGTTATCTTGCAATCCCGAGATAATCGTCTCCATGCTCCAAATCCATTTTAAAGCCATTTTTAAGGCATTTCGCGCATACATGAAATGAACACATTTTTCTCCAAAACTATAACAGATGCAAGCTTGTCCTGTTTGGTGGAGATGATATTTAATAAAATAAGTAGAAATCCACTAAAAGTTTTGTTTGGTTATCTTGCAATCCCGAGATAATCGTCTCCATGCTCCAAATCCATTTTAAAGCCATTTTTAAGGCATTTCGCGCATACATGAAATGAACACATTTTTCTCCAAAACTATAACAGATGCAAGCTTGTCCTGTTTGGTGGAGATGATATTTAATAAAATAAGTAGAAATCCACTAAAAGTTTTGTTTGGTTATCTTGCAATCCCGAGATAATCGTCTCCATGCTCCAAATCCATATTAAAGCCATTTTTAAGGCATTTCGCGCATACATGAAATGAACACATTTTTCTCCAAAACTATAACAGATGCAAGCTTGTCCTGTTTGGTGGAGATGATATTTAATAAAATAAGTAGAAATCCACTAAAAGTTTTGTTTGGTTATCTTGCAATCCCGAGATAATCGTCTCCATGCTCCAAATCCATTTTAAAGCCATTTTTAAGGCATTTCGCGCATACATGAAATGAACACATTTTTCTCCAAAACTATAACACATGCAAGCTTGTCCTGTTTGGTGGAGATGATATTTAATAAAATAAGTAGAAATCCACTAAAAGTTTTGTTTGGTTATCTTGCAATCCCGAGATAATCGTCTCCATGCTCCAAATCCATTTTAAAGCCATTTTTAAGGCATTTCGCGCATACATGAAATGAACACATTTTTCTCCAAAACTATAACAGATGCAAGCTTGTCCTGTTTGGTGGAGATGATATTTAATAAAATAAGTAGAAATCCACTAAAAGTTTTGTTTGGTTATCTTGCAATCCCGAGATAATCGTCTCCATGCTCCAAATCCATTTTAAAGCCATTTTTAAGGCATTTCGCGCATACATGAAATGAACACATTTTTCTCCAAAACTATAACAGATGCAAGCTTGTCCTGTTTGGTGGAGATAATATTTAATAAAATAAGTAGAAATCTACTAAAAGTTTCGTTTGTTTATATTGCCATCCTGAGATAATCGTCTCCATGCTCCAAATCCATTTTAAAGCCATTTCAAAGGCATTTTGCGCATACATGAAATGAACACATTTTTCTCCAAAACTATAACACATGCAAGCTTGTCCTGTTTGGTGGAGATGATATTTAATAAAATAAGTAGAAATCCACTAAAAGTTTTGTTTGGTTATCTTGCAATCCCGAGATAATCGTCTCCATGCTCCAAATCCATTTTAAAGCCATTTTTAAGGCATTTCGCGCATACATGAAATGAACACATTTTTCTCCAAAACTATAACAGATGCAAGCTTGTCCTGTTTGGTGGAGATGATATTTAATAAAATAAGTAGAAATCCACTAAAAGTTTTGTTTGGTTATCTTGCAATCCCGAGATAATCGTCTCCATGCTCCAAATCCATTTTAAAGCCATTTTTAAGGCATTTCGCGCATACATGAAATGAACACATTTTTCTCCAAAACTATAACAGATGCAAGCTTGTCCTGTTTGGTGGAGATAATATTTAATAAAATAAGTAGAAATCTACTAAAAGTTTCGTTTGTTTATATTGCCATCCTGAGATAATCGTCTCCATGCTCCAAATCCATTTTAAAGCCATTTCAAAGGCATTTTGCGCATACATGAAATGAACACATTTTTCTCCAAAACTATAACACATGCAAGCTTGTCCTGTTTGGTGGAGATGATATTTAATAAAATAAGTAGAAATCCACTAAAAGTTTTGTTTGGTTATCTTGCAATCCCGAGATAATCGTCTCCATGCTCCAAATCCATTTTAAAGCCATTTTTAAGGCATTTCGCGCATACATGAAATGAACACATTTTTCTCCAAAACTATAACAGATGCAAGCTTGTCCTGTTTGGTGGAGATGATATTTAATAAAATAAGTAGAAATCCACTAAAAGTTTTGTTTGGTTATCTTGCAATCCCGAGATAATCGTCTCCATGCTCCAAATCCATTTTAAAGCCATTTTTAAGGCATTTCGCGCATACATGAAATGAACACATTTTTCTCCAAAACTATAACAGATGCAAGCTTGTCCTGTTTGGTGGAGATGATATTTAATAAAATAAGTAGAAATCCACTAAAAGTTTTGTTTGGTTATCTTGCAATCCCGAGATAATCGTCTCCATGCTCCAAATCCATTTTAAAGCCATTTTTAAGGCATTTCGCGCATACATGAAATGAACACATTTTTCTCCAAAACTATAACAGATGCAAGCTTGTCCTGTTTGGTGGAGATGATATTTAATAAAATAAGTAGAAATCCACTAAAAGTTTTGTTTGGTTATCTTGCAATCCCGAGATAATCGTCTCCATGCTCCAAATCCATTTTAAAGCCATTTTTAAGGCATTTCGCGCATACATGAAATGAACACATTTTTCTCCAAAACTATAACAGATGCAAGCTTGTCCTGTTTGGTGGAGATGATATTTAATAAAATAAGTAGAAATCCACTAAAAGTTTTGTTTGGTTATCTTGCAATCCCGAGATAATCGTCTCCATGCTCCAAATCCATTTTAAAGCCATTTTTAAGGCATTTCGCGCATACATGAAATGAACACATTTTTCTCCAAAACTATAACAGATGCAAGCTTGTCCTGTTTGGTGGAGATGATATTTAATAAAATAAGTAGAAATCCACTAAAAGTTTTGTTTGGTTATCTTGCAATCCCGAGATAATCGTCTCCATGCTCCAAATCCATTTTAAAGCCATTTTTAAGGCATTTCGCGCATACATGAAATGAACACATTTTTCTCCAAAACTATAACAGATGCAAGCTTGTCCTGTTTGGTGGAGATGATATTTAATAAAATAAGTAGAAATCCACTAAAAGTTTTGTTTGGTTATCTTGCAATCCCGAGATAATCGTCTCCATGCTCCAAATCCATTTTAAAGCCATTTTTAAGGCATTTCGCGCATACATGAAATGAACACATTTTTCTCCAAAACTATAACAGATGCAAGCTTGTCCTGTTTGGTGGAGATGATATTTAATAAAATAAGTAGAAATCCACTAAAAGTTTTGTTTGGTTATCTTGCAATCCCGAGATAATCGTCTCCATGCTCCAAATCCATATTAAAGCCATTTCAAAGGCATTTCGCGCATACATGAAATGAACACATTTTTCTCCAAAACTATAACAGATGCAAGCTTGTCCTGTTTGGTGGAGATGATATTTAATAAAATAAGTAGAAATCCACTAAAAGTTTTGTTTGGTTATCTTGCAATCCCGAGATAATCGTCTCCATGCTCCAAATCCATTTTAAAGCCATTTTTAAGGCATTTCGCGCATACATGAAATGAACACATTTTTCTCCAAAACTATAACACATGCAAGCTTGTCCTGTTTGGTGGAGATGATATTTAATAAAATAAGTAGAAATCCACTAAAAGTTTTGTTTGGTTATCTTGCAATCCCGAGATAATCGTCTCCATGCTCCAAATCCATTTTAAAGCCATTTTTAAGGCATTTCGCGCATACATGAAATGAACACATTTTTCTCCAAAACTATAACAGATGCAAGCTTGTCCTGTTTGGTGGAGATGATATTTAATAAAATAAGTAGAAATCCACTAAAAGTTTTGTTTGGTTATCTTGCAATCCCGAGATAATCGTCTCCATGCTCCAAATCCATTTTAAAGCCATTTTTAAGGCATTTCGCGCATACATGAAATGAACACATTTTTCTCCAAAACTATAACAGATGCAAGCTTGTCCTGTTTGGTGGAGATAATATTTAATAAAATAAGTAGAAATCTACTAAAAGTTTCGTTTGTTTATATTGCCATCCTGAGATAATCGTCTCCATGCTCCAAATCCATTTTAAAGCCATTTCAAAGGCATTTTGCGCATACATGAAATGAACACATTTTTCTCCAAAACTATAACACATGCAAGCTTGTCCTGTTTGGTGGAGATGATATTTAATAAAATAAGTAGAAATCCACTAAAAGTTTTGTTTGGTTATCTTGCAATCCCGAGATAATCGTCTCCATGCTCCAAATCCATTTTAAAGCCATTTTTAAGGCATTTCGCGCATACATGAAATGAACACATTTTTCTCCAAAACTATAACAGATGCAAGCTTGTCCTGTTTGGTGGAGATGATATTTAATAAAATAAGTAGAAATCCACTAAAAGTTTTGTTTGGTTATCTTGCAATCCCGAGATAATCGTCTCCATGCTCCAAATCCATTTTAAAGCCATTTTTAAGGCATTTCGCGCATACATGAAATGAACACATTTTTCTCCAAAACTATAACAGATGCAAGCTTGTCCTGTTTGGTGGAGATAATATTTAATAAAATAAGTAGAAATCTACTAAAAGTTTCGTTTGTTTATATTGCCATCCTGAGATAATCGTCTCCATGCTCCAAATCCATTTTAAAGCCATTTCAAAGGCATTTTGCGCATACATGAAATGAACACATTTTTCTCCAAAACTATAACACATGCAAGCTTGTCCTGTTTGGTGGAGATGATATTTAATAAAATAAGTAGAAATCCACTAAACGTTTTGTTTGGTTATCTTGCAATCCCGAGATAATCGTCTCCATGCTCCAAATCCATTTTAAAGCCATTTTTAAGGCATTTCGCGCATACATGAAATGAACACATTTTTCTCCAAAACTATAACAGATGCAAGCTTGTCCTGTTTGGTGGAGATGATATTTAATAAAATAAGTAGAAATCCACTAAAAGTTTTGTTTGGTTATCTTGCAATCCCGAGATAATCGTCTCCATGCTCCAAATCCATTTTAAAGCCATTTTTAAGGCATTTCGCGCATACATGAAATGAACACATTTTTCTCCAAAACTATAACAGATGCAAGCTTGTCCTGTTTGGTGGAGATGATATTTAATAAAATAAGTAGAAATCCACTAAAAGTTTTGTTTGGTTATCTTGCAATCCCGAGATAATCGTCTCCATGCTCCAAATCCATTTTAAAGCCATTTTTAAGGCATTTCGCGCATACATGAAATGAACACATTTTTCTCCAAAACTATAACAGATGCAAGCTTGTCCTGTTTGGTGGAGATGATATTTAATAAAATAAGTAGAAATCCACTAAAAGTTTTGTTTGGTTATCTTGCAATCCCGAGATAATCGTCTCCATGCTCCAAATCCATTTTAAAGCCATTTTAAGGCATTTCGCGCATACATGAAATGAACACATTTTTCTCCAAAACTATAACAGATGCAAGCTTGTCCTGTTTGGTGGAGATGATATTTAATAAAATAAGTAGAAATCCACTAAAAGTTTTGTTTGGTTATCTTGCAATCCCGAGATAATCGTCTCCATGCTCCAAATCCATTTTAAAGCCATTTTTAAGGCATTTCGCGCATACATGAAATGAACACATTTTTCTCCAAAACTATAACAGATGCAAGCTTGTCCTGTTTGGTGGAGATGATATTTAATAAAATAAGTAGAAATCCACTAAAAGTTTTGTTTGGTTATCTTGCAATCCCGAGATAATCGTCTCCATGCTCCAAATCCATTTTAAAGCCATTTTTAAGGCATTTCGCGCATACATGAAATGAACACATTTTTCTCCAAAACTATAACAGATGCAAGCTTGTCCTGTTTGGTGGAGATGATATTTAATAAAATAAGTAGAAATCCACTAAAAGTTTTGTTTGGTTATCTTGCAATCCCGAGATAATCGTCTCCATGCTCCAAATCCATTTTAAAGCCATTTTTAAGGCATTTCGCGCATACATGAAATGAACACATTTTTCTCCAAAACTATAACAGATGCAAGCTTGTCCTGTTTGGTGGAGATGATATTTAATAAAATAAGTAGAAATCCACTAAAAGTTTTGTTTGGTTATCTTGCAATCCCGAGATAATCGTCTCCATGCTCCAAATCCATTTTAAAGCCATTTTTAAGGCATTTCGCGCATACATGAAATGAACACATTTTTCTCCAAAACTATAACAGATGCAAGCTTGTCCTGTTTGGTGGAGATGATATTTAATAAAATAAGTAGAAATCCACTAAAAGTTTTGTTTGGTTATCTTGCAATCCCGAGATAATCGTCTCCATGCTCCAAATCCATATTAAAGCCATTTTTAAGGCATTTCGCGCATACATGAAATGAACACATTTTTCTCCAAAACTATAACAGATGCAAGCTTGTCCTGTTTGGTGGAGATGATATTTAATAAAATAAGTAGAAATCCACTAAAAGTTTTGTTTGGTTATCTTGCAATCCCGAGATAATCGTCTCCATGCTCCAAATCCATTTTAAAGCCATTTTTAAGGCATTTCGCGCATACATGAAATGAACACATTTTTCTCCAAAACTATAACACATGCAAGCTTGTCCTGTTTGGTGGAGATGATATTTAATAAAATAAGTAGAAATCCACTAAAAGTTTTGTTTGGTTATCTTGCAATCCCGAGATAATCGTCTCCATGCTCCAAATCCATTTTAAAGCCATTTTTAAGGCATTTCGCGCATACATGAAATGAACACATTTTTCTCCAAAACTATAACAGATGCAAGCTTGTCCTGTTTGGTGGAGATGATATTTAATAAAATAAGTAGAAATCCACTAAAAGTTTTGTTTGGTTATCTTGCAATCCCGAGATAATCGTCTCCATGCTCCAAATCCATTTTAAAGCCATTTTTAAGGCATTTCGCGCATACATGAAATGAACACATTTTTCTCCAAAACTATAACAGATGCAAGCTTGTCCTGTTTGGTGGAGATAATATTTAATAAAATAAGTAGAAATCTACTAAAAGTTTCGTTTGTTTATATTGCCATCCTGAGATAATCGTCTCCATGCTCCAAATCCATTTTAAAGCCATTTCAAAGGCATTTTGCGCATACATGAAATGAACACATTTTTCTCCAAAACTATAACACATGCAAGCTTGTCCTGTTTGGTGGAGATGATATTTAATAAAATAAGTAGAAATCCACTAAAAGTTTTGTTTGGTTATCTTGCAATCCCGAGATAATCGTCTCCATGCTCCAAATCCATTTTAAAGCCATTTTTAAGGCATTTCGCGCATACATGAAATGAACACATTTTTCTCCAAAACTATAACAGATGCAAGCTTGTCCTGTTTGGTGGAGATGATATTTAATAAAATAAGTAGAAATCCACTAAAAGTTTTGTTTGGTTATCTTGCAATCCCGAGATAATCGTCTCCATGCTCCAAATCCATTTTAAAGCCATTTTTAAGGCATTTCGCGCATACATGAAATGAACACATTTTTCTCCAAAACTATAACAGATGCAAGCTTGTCCTGTTTGGTGGAGATAATATTTAATAAAATAAGTAGAAATCTACTAAAAGTTTCGTTTGTTTATATTGCCATCCTGAGATAATCGTCTCCATGCTCCAAATCCATTTTAAAGCCATTTCAAAGGCATTTTGCGCATACATGAAATGAACACATTTTTCTCCAAAACTATAACACATGCAAGCTTGTCCTGTTTGGTGGAGATGATATTTAATAAAATAAGTAGAAATCCACTAAAAGTTTTGTTTGGTTATCTTGCAATCCCGAGATAATCGTCTCCATGCTCCAAATCCATTTTAAAGCCATTTTTAAGGCATTTCGCGCATACATGAAATGAACACATTTTTCTCCAAAACTATAACAGATGCAAGCTTGTCCTGTTTGGTGGAGATGATATTTAATAAAATAAGTAGAAATCCACTAAAAGTTTTGTTTGGTTATCTTGCAATCCCGAGATAATCGTCTCCATGCTCCAAATCCATTTTAAAGCCATTTTTAAGGCATTTCGCGCATACATGAAATGAACACATTTTTCTCCAAAACTATAACAGATGCAAGCTTGTCCTGTTTGGTGGAGATGATATTTAATAAAATAAGTAGAAATCCACTAAAAGTTTTGTTTGGTTATCTTGCAATCCCGAGATAATCGTCTCCATGCTCCAAATCCATTTTAAAGCCATTTTTAAGGCATTTCGCGCATACATGAAATGAACACATTTTTCTCCAAAACTATAACAGATGCAAGCTTGTCCTGTTTGGTGGAGATGATATTTAATAAAATAAGTAGAAATCCACTAAAAGTTTTGTTTGGTTATCTTGCAATCCCGAGATAATCGTCTCCATGCTCCAAATCCATTTTAAAGCCATTTTTAAGGCATTTCGCGCATACATGAAATGAACACATTTTTCTCCAAAACTATAACAGATGCAAGCTTGTCCTGTTTGGTGGAGATGATATTTAATAAAATAAGTAGAAATCCACTAAAGGTTTTGTTTGGTTATCTTGCAATCCCGAGATAATCGTCTCCATGCTCCAAATCCATTTTAAAGCCATTTTTAAGGCATTTCGCGCATACATGAAATGAACACATTTTTCTCCAAAACTATAACAGATGCAAGCTTGTCCTGTTTGGTGGAGATGATATTTAATAAAATAAGTAGAAATCCACTAAAAGTTTTGTTTGGTTATCTTGCAATCCCGAGATAATCGTCTCCATGCTCCAAATCCATTTTAAAGCCATTTTTAAGGCATTTCGCGCATACATGAAATGAACACATTTTTCTCCAAAACTATAACAGATGCAAGCTTGTCCTGTTTGGTGGAGATGATATTTAATAAAATAAGTAGAAATCCACTAAAAGTTTTGTTTGGTTATCTTGCAATCCCGAGATAATCGTCTCCATGCTCCAAATCCATTTTAAAGCCATTTTTAAGGCATTTCGCGCATACATGAAATGAACACATTTTTCTCCAAAACTATAACAGATGCAAGCTTGTCCTGTTTGGTGGAGATGATATTTAATAAAATAAGTAGAAATCCACTAAAAGTTTTGTTTGGTTATCTTGCAATCCCGAGATAATCGTCTCCATGCTCCAAATCCATATTAAAGCCATTTTTAAGGCATTTCGCGCATACATGAAATGAACACATTTTTCTCCAAAACTATAACAGATGCAAGCTTGTCCTGTTTGGTGGAGATGATATTTAATAAAATAAGTAGAAATCCACTAAAAGTTTTGTTTGGTTATCTTGCAATCCCGAGATAATCGTCTCCATGCTCCAAATCCATTTTAAAGCCATTTTTAAGGCATTTCGCGCATACATGAAATGAACACATTTTTCTCCAAAACTATAACACATGCAAGCTTGTCCTGTTTGGTGGAGATGATATTTAATAAAATAAGTAGAAATCCACTAAAAGTTTTGTTTGGTTATCTTGCAATCCCGAGATAATCGTCTCCATGCTCCAAATCCATTTTAAAGCCATTTTTAAGGCATTTCGCGCATACATGAAATGAACACATTTTTCTCCAAAACTATAACAGATGCAAGCTTGTCCTGTTTGGTGGAGATGATATTTAATAAAATAAGTAGAAATCCACTAAAAGTTTTGTTTGGTTATCTTGCAATCCCGAGATAATCGTCTCCATGCTCCAAATCCATTTTAAAGCCATTTTTAAGGCATTTCGCGCATACATGAAATGAACACATTTTTCTCCAAAACTATAACAGATGCAAGCTTGTCCTGTTTGGTGGAGATAATATTTAATAAAATAAGTAGAAATCTACTAAAAGTTTCGTTTGTTTATATTGCCATCCTGAGATAATCGTCTCCATGCTCCAAATCCATTTTAAAGCCATTTCAAAGGCATTTTGCGCATACATGAAATGAACACATTTTTCTCCAAAACTATAACACATGCAAGCTTGTCCTGTTTGGTGGAGATGATATTTAATAAAATAAGTAGAAATCCACTAAAAGTTTTGTTTGGTTATCTTGCAATCCCGAGATAATCGTCTCCATGCTCCAAATCCATTTTAAAGCCATTTTTAAGGCATTTCGCGCATACATGAAATGAACACATTTTTCTCCAAAACTATAACAGATGCAAGCTTGTCCTGTTTGGTGGAGATGATATTTAATAAAATAAGTAGAAATCCACTAAAAGTTTTGTTTGGTTATCTTGCAATCCCGAGATAATCGTCTCCATGCTCCAAATCCATTTTAAAGCCATTTTTAAGGCATTTCGCGCATACATGAAATGAACACATTTTTCTCCAAAACTATAACAGATGCAAGCTTGTCCTGTTTGGTGGAGATAATATTTAATAAAATAAGTAGAAATCTACTAAAAGTTTCGTTTGTTTATATTGCCATCCTGAGATAATCGTCTCCATGCTCCAAATCCATTTTAAAGCCATTTCAAAGGCATTTTGCGCATACATGAAATGAACACATTTTTCTCCAAAACTATAACACATGCAAGCTTGTCCTGTTTGGTGGAGATGATATTTAATAAAATAAGTAGAAATCCACTAAAAGTTTTGTTTGGTTATCTTGCAATCCCGAGATAATCGTCTCCATGCTCCAAATCCATTTTAAAGCCATTTTTAAGGCATTTCGCGCAAACATGAAATGAACACATTTTTCTCCAAAACTATAACAGATGCAAGCTTGTCCTGTTTGGTGGAGATGATATTTAATAAAATAAGTAGAAATCCACTAAAAGTTTTGTTTGGTTATCTTGCAATCCCGAGATAATCGTCTCCATGCTCCAAATCCATTTTAAAGCCATTTTTAAGGCATTTCGCGCATACATGAAATGAACACATTTTTCTCCAAAACTATAACAGATGCAAGCTTGTCCTGTTTGGTGGAGATGATATTTAATAAAATAAGTAGAAATCCACTAAAAGTTTTGTTTGGTTATCTTGCAATCCCGAGATAATCGTCTCCATGCTCCAAATCCATTTTAAAGCCATTTTTAAGGCATTTCGCGCATACATGAAATGAACACATTTTTCTCCAAAACTATAACAGATGCAAGCTTGTCCTGTTTGGTGGAGATGATATTTAATAAAATAAGTAGAAATCCACTAAAAGTTTTGTTTGGTTATCTTGCAATCCCGAGATAATCGTCTCCATGCTCCAAATCCATTTTAAAGCCATTTTTAAGGCATTTCGCGCATACATGAAATGAACACATTTTTCTCCAAAACTATAACAGATGCAAGCTTGTCCTGTTTGGTGGAGATGATATTTAATAAAATAAGTAGAAATCCACTAAAAGTTTTGTTTGGTTATCTTGCAATCCCGAGATAATCGTCTCCATGCTCCAAATCCATTTTAAAGCCATTTTTAAGGCATTTCGCGCATACATGAAATGAACACATTTTTCTCCAAAACTATAACAGATGCAAGCTTGTCCTGTTTGGTGGAGATGATATTTAATAAAATAAGTAGAAATCCACTAAAAGTTTTGTTTGGTTATCTTGCAATCCCGAGATAATCGTCTCCATGCTCCAAATCCATTTTAAAGCCATTTTTAAGGCATTTCGCGCATACATGAAATGAACACATTTTTCTCCAAAACTATAACAGATGCAAGCTTGTCCTGTTTGGTGGAGATGATATTTAATAAAATAAGTAGAAATCCACTAAAAGTTTTGTTTGGTTATCTTGCAATCCCGAGATAATCGTCTCCATGCTCCAAATCCATATTAAAGCCATTTTTAAGGCATTTCGCGCATACATGAAATGAACACATTTTTCTCCAAAACTATAACAGATGCAAGCTTGTCCTGTTTGGTGGAGATGATATTTAATAAAATAAGTAGAAATCCACTAAAAGTTTTGTTTGGTTATCTTGCAATCCCGAGATAATCGTCTCCATGCTCCAAATCCATTTTAAAGCCATTTTTAAGGCATTTCGCGCATACATGAAATGAACACATTTGTGTCCAAAACTATAACACATGCAAGCTTGTCCTGTTTGGTGGAGATGATATTTAATAAAATAAGTAGAAATCCACTAAAAGTTTTGTTTGGTTATCTTGCAATCCCGAGATAATCGTCTCCATGCTCCAAATCCATTTTAAAGCCATTTTTAAGGCATTTCGCGCATACATGAAATGAACACATTTTTCTCCAAAACTATAACAGATGCAAGCTTGCCCTGTTTGGTGGAGATGATATTTAATAAAATAAGTAGAAATCCACTAAAAGTTTTGTTTGGTTATCTTGCAATCCCGAGATAATCGTCTCCATGCTCCAAATCCATTTTAAAGCCATTTTTAAGGCATTTCGCGCATACATGAAATGAACACATTTTTCTCCAAAACTATAACAGATGCAAGCTTGTCCTGTTTGGTGGAGATAATATTTAATAAAATAAGTAGAAATCTACTAAAAGTTTCGTTTGTTTATATTGCCATCCTGAGATAATCGTCTCCATGCTCCAAATCCATTTTAAAGCCATTTCAAAGGCATTTTGCGCATACATGAAATGAACACATTTTTCTCCAAAACTATAACACATGCAAGCTTGTCCTGTTTGGTGGAGATGATATTTAATAAAATAAGTAGAAATCCACTAAAAGTTTTGTTTGGTTATCTTGCAATCCCGAGATAATCGTCTCCATGCTCCAAATCCATTTTAAAGCCATTTTTAAGGCATTTCGCGCATACATGAAATGAACACATTTTTCTCCAAAACTATAACAGATGCAAGCTTGTCCTGTTTGGTGGAGATGATATTTAATAAAATAAGTAGAAATCCACTAAAAGTTTTGTTTGGTTATCTTGCAATCCCGAGATAATCGTCTCCATGCTCCAAATCCATTTTAAAGCCATTTTTAAGGCATTTCGCGCATACATGAAATGAACACATTTTTCTCCAAAACTATAACAGATGCAAGCTTGTCCTGTTTGGTGGAGATGATATTTAATAAAATAAGTAGAAATCCACTAAAAGTTTTGTTTGGTTATCTTGCAATCCCGAGATAATCGTCTCCATGCTCCAAATCCATTTTAAAGCCATTTTTAAGGCATTTCGCGCGTATATGAAATGAACACATTTTTCTCCAAAACTGTAACATATGCAAGCTTGTCCTGTTTGGTGGAGATGATATTTAATAAAATAAGTAGAAATCATCTAAAAGTTTTGTTTGGTTATATTGCAATCCCGAGATAATCGTCTCCATGCTCCAAATCCATTTTAAAGCCATTTTTAAGGCATTTCGCGCATACATGAAATGAACACATTTTTCTCCAAAACTATAAGAGATGCAAGCTTGTCCTGTTTGGTGGAGATGATATTTAATAAAATAAGTAGAAATCCACTAAAAGTTTTGTTTGGTTATCTTGCAATCCCGAGATAATCGTCTCCATGCTCCAAATCCATTTTAAAGCCATTTTTAAGGCATTTCGCGCATACATGAAATGAACACATTTTTCTCCAAAACTATAACAGATGCAAGCTTGTCCTGTTTGGTGGAGATAATATTTAATAAAATAAGTAGAAATCTACTAAAAGTTTCGTTTGTTTATATTGCCATCCTGAGATAATCGTCTCCATGCTCCAAATCCATTTTAAAGCCATTTCAAAGGCATTTTGCGCATACATGAAATGAACACATTTTTCTCCAAAACTATAACACATGCAAGCTTGTCCTGTTTGGTGGAGATGATATTTAATAAAATAAGTAGAAATCCACTAAAAGTTTTGTTTGGTTATCTTGCAATCCCGAGATAATCGTCTCCATGCTCCAAATCCATTTTAAAGCCATTTTTAAGGCATTTCGCGCATACATGAAATGAACACATTTTTCTCCAAAACTATAACAGATGCAAGCTTGTCCTGTTTGGTGGAGATAATATTTAATAAAATAAGTAGAAATCTACTAAAAGTTTCGTTTGTTTATATTGCCATCCTGAGATAATCGTCTCCATGCTCCAAATCCATTTTAAAGCCATTTCAAAGGCATTTTGCGCATACATGAAATGAACACATTTTTCTCCAAAACTATAACACATGCAAGCTTGTCCTGTTTGGTGGAGATGATATTTAATAAAATAAGTAGAAATCCACTAAAAGTTTTGTTTGGTTATCTTGCAATCTAGAGATAATCGTCTCCATGCTCCAAATCCATTTTAAAGCCATTTTTAAGGCATTTCGCGCATACATGAAATGAACACATTTTTCTTTAAAACTATAACAGATGCAAGCTTGTCCTGTTTGGTGGAGATGATATTTAATAAAATAAGTAGAAATCCACTAAAAGTTTTGTTTGGTTATCTTGCAATCCCGAGATAATCGTCTCCATGCTCCAAATCCATTTTAAAGCCATTTTTAAGGCATTTCGCGCATACATGAAATGAACACATTTTTCTCCAAAACTATAACAGATGCAAGCTTGTCCTGTTTGGTGGAGATAATATTTAATAAAATAAGTAGAAATCTACTAAAAGTTTCGTTTGTTTATATTGCCATCCTGAGATAATCGTCTCCATGCTCCAAATCCATTTTAAAGCCATTTTTAAGGCATTTCGCGCATACATGAAATGAACACATTTTTCTCCAAAACTTTAACAGATGCAAGCTTGTCCTGTTTGGTGGAGATGATATTTAATAAAATAAGTAGAAATCCACTAAAAGTTTTGTTTGGTTATCTTGCAATCCCGAGATAATCGTCTCCATGCTCCAAATCCATTTTAAAGCCATTTTTAAGGCATTTCGCGCATACATGAAATGAACACATTTTTCTCCAAAACTATAACAGATGCAAGCTTGTCCTGTTTGGTGGAGATGATATTTAATAAAATAAGTAGAAATCAGCTAAAAGTTTTGTTTGGTTATCTTGCAATCCCGAGATAATCGTCTCCATGCTCCAAATCCATTTTAAAGCCATTTTTAAGGCATTTCGCGCATACATGAAATGAACACATTTTTCTCCAAAACTATAACAGATGCAAGCTTGTCCTGTTTGGTGGAGATAATATTTAATAAAATAAGTAGAAATCTACTAAAAGTTTCGTTTGTTTATATTGCCATCCTGAGATAATCGTCTCCATGCTCCAAATCCATTTTAAAGCCATTTCAAAGGCATTTTGCGCATACATGAAATGAACACATTTTTCTCCAAAACTATAACACATGCAAGCTTGTCCTGTTTGGTGGAGATGATATTTATTAAAATAAGTAGAAATCCACTAAAAGTTTTGTTTGGTTATCTTGCAATCCCGAGACAATCGTCTCCATGCTCCAAATCCATTTTAAAGCCATTTTTAAGGCATTTCGCGCATACATGAAATGAACACATTTTTCTCCAAAACTATAACAGATGCAAGCTTGTCCTGTTTGGTGGAGATGATATTTAATAAAATAAGTAGAAATCCACTAAAAGTTTTGTTTGGTTATCTTGCAATCCCGAGATAATCGTCTCCATGCTCCAAATCCATTTTAAAGCCATTTTTAAGGCATTTCGCGCATACATGAAATGAACACATTTTTCTCCAAAACTATAACAGATGCAAGCTTGTCCTGTTTGGTGGAGATGATATTTAATAAAATAAGTAGAAATCCACTAAAAGTTTTGTTTGGTTATCTTGCAATCCCGAGATAATCGTCTCCATGCTCCAAATCCATTTTAAAGCCATTTTTAAGGCATTTCGCGCATACATGAAATGAACACATTTTTCTCCAAAACTATAACAGATGCAAGCTTGTCCTGTTTGGTGGAGATGATATTTAATAAAATAAGTAGAAATCCACTAAAAGTTTTGTTTGGTTATCTTGCAATCCCGAGATAATCGTCTCCATGCTCCAAATCCATTTTAAAGCCATTTCAAAGGCATTTTGTGCATACATGAAATGAACACATTTTTCTCCAAAACTATAACACATGCAAGCTTGTCCTGTTTGGTGGAGATGATATTTAATAAAATAAGTAGAAATCCACTAAAAGTTTTGTTTGGTTATCTTGCAATCCCGAGATAATCGTCTCCATGCTCCAAATCCATTTTAAAGCCATTTTTAAGGCATTTCGCGCATACATGAAATGAACACATTTTTCTCCAAAACTATAACAGATGCAAGCTTGTCCTGTTTGGTGGAGATGATATTTAATAAATTAAGTAGAAATCCACTAAAAGTTTTGTTTGGTTATCTTGCAATCCCGAGATAATCGTCTCCATGCTCCAAATCCATTTTAAAGCCATTTTTAAGGCATTTCGCGCATACATGAAATGAACACATTTTTCTCCAAAACTATAACAGATGCAAGCTTGTCCTGTTTGGTGGAGATGATATTTAATAAAATAAGTAGAAATCCACTAAAAGTTTTGTTTGGTTATCTTGCAGTCCCGAGATAATCGTCTCCATGCTCCAAATCCATTTTAAAGCCATTTTTAAGGCATTTCGCGCATATATGAAATGAACACATTTTTCTCCAAAACTGTAACAGATGCAAGCTTGTCCTGTTTGGTGGAGATGATATTTAATAAAATAAGTAGAAATCCACTAAAAGTTTTGTTTGGTTATATTGCAATTCCGAGATAATCGTCTCCATGCTCCAAATCCATTTTAAAGCCATTTTTAAGGCATTTCGCGCATACATGAAATGAACACATTTTTCTCCAAAACTATAAGAGATGCAAGCTTGTCCTGTTTGGTGGAGATGATATTTAATAAAATAAGTAGAAATCCACTAAAAGTTTTGTTTGGTTATCTTGCAATCCCGAGATAATCGTCTCCATGCTCCAAATCCATTTTAAAGCCATTTTTAAGGCATTTCGCGCATACATGAAATGAACACATTTTTCTCCAAAACTATAACAGATGCAAGCTTGTCCTGTTTGGTGGAGATAATATTTAATAAAATAAGTAGAAATCTACTAAAAGTTTCGTTTGTTTATATTGCCATCCTGAGATAATCGTCTCCATGCTCCAAATCCATTTTAAAGCCATTTCAAAGGCATTTTGCGCATACATGAAATGAACACATTTTTCTCCAAAACTATAACACATGCAAGCTTGTCCTGTTTGGTGGAGATGATATTTAATAAAATAAGTAGAAATCCACTAAAAGTTTTGTTTGGTTATCTTGCAATCCCGAGATAATCGTCTCCATGCTCCAAATCCATTTTAAAGCCATTTTTAAGGCATTTCGCGCATACATGAAATGAACACATTTTTCTCCAAAACTATAACAGATGCAAGCTTGTCCTGTTTGGTGGAGATAATATTTAATAAAATAAGTAGAAATCTACTAAAAGTTTCGTTTGTTTATATTGCCATCCTGAGATAATCGTCTCCATGCTCCAAATCCATTTTAAAGCCATTTCAAAGGCATTTTGCGCATACATGAAATGAACACATTTTTCTCCAAAACTATAACACATGCAAGCTTGTCCTGTTTGGTGGAGATGATATTTAATAAAATAAGTAGAAATCCACTAAAAGTTTTGTTTGGTTATCTTGCAATCCCGAGATAATCGTCTTCATGCTCCAAATCCATTTTAAAGCCATTTTTAAGGCATTTCGCGCATACATGAAATGAACACATTTTTCTCCAAAACTATAACAGATGCAAGCTTGTCCTGTTTGGTGGAGATGATATTTAATAAAATAAGTAGAAATCCACTAAAAGTTTTGTTTCGTTATCTTGCAATCCCGAGATAATCGTCTCCATGCTCCAAATCCATTTTAAAGCCATTTTTAAGGCATTTCGCGCATACATGAAATGAACACATTTTTCTCCAAAACTATAACACATGCAAGCTTGTCCTGTTTGGTGGAGATGATATTTAATAAAATAAGTAGAAATCCACTAAAAGTTTTGTTTGGTTATCTTGCAATCCCGAGATAATCGTCTCCATGCTCCAAATCCATTTTAAAGCCATTTTTAAGGCATTTCGCGCATACATGAAATGAACACATTTTTCTCCAAAACTATAACAGATGCAAGCTTGTCCTGTTTGGTGGAGATGATATTTAATAAAATAAGTAGAAATCCACTAAAAGTTTTGTTTGGTTATCTTGCAATCCCGAGATAATCGTCTCCATGCTCCAAATCCATTTTAAAGCCATTTTTAAGGCATTTCGCGCATACATGAAATGAACACATTTTTCTCCAAAACTATAACAGATGCAAGCTTGTCCTGTTTGGTGGAGATAATATTTAATAAAATAAGTAGAAATCTACTAAAAGTTTCGTTTGTTTATATTGCCATCCTGAGATAATCGTCTCCATGCTCCAAATCCATTTTAAAGCCATTTCAAAGGCATTTTGCGCATACATGAAATGAACACATTTTTCTCCAAAACTATAACACATGCAAGCTTGTCCTGTTTGGTGGAGATGATATTTAATAAAATAAGTAGAAATCCACTAAAAGTTTTGTTTGGTTATCTTGCAATCCCGAGATAATCGTCTCCATGCTCCAAATCCATTTTAAAGCCATTTTTAAGGCATTTCGCGCATACATGAAATGAACACATTTTTCTCCAAAACTATAACAGATGCAAGCTTGTCCTGTTTGGTGGAGATGATATTTAATAAAATAAGTAGAAATCCACTAAAAGTTTTGTTTGGTTATCTTGCAATCCCGAGATAATCGTCTCCATGCTCCAAATCCATTTTAAAGCCATTTTTAAGGCATTTCGCGCATACATGAAATGAACACATTTTTCTCCAAAACTATAACAGATGCAAGCTTGTCCTGTTTGGTGGAGATAATATTTAATAAAATAAGTAGAAATCTACTAAAAGTTTCGTTTGTTTATATTGCCATCCTGAGATAATCGTCTCCATGCTCCAAATCCATTTTAAAGCCATTTCAAAGGCATTTTGCGCATACATGAAATGAACACATTTTTCTCCAAAACTATAACACATGCAAGCTTGTCCTGTTTGGTGGAGATGATATTTAATAAAATAAGTAGAAATCCACTAAAAGTTTTGTTTGGTTATCTTGCAATCCCGAGATAATCGTCTCCATGCTCCAAATCCATTTTAAAGCCATTTTTAAGGCATTTCGCGCATACATGAAATGAACACATTTTTCTCCAAAACTATAACAGATGCAAGCTTGTCCTGTTTGGTGGAGATGATATTTAATAAAATAAGTAGAAATCCACTAAAAGTTTTGTTTGGTTATCTTGCAATCCCGAGATAATCGTCTCCATGCTCCAAATCCATTTTAAAGCCATTTTTAAGGCATTTCGCGCATACATGAAATGAACACATTTTTCTCCAAAACTATAACAGATGCAAGCTTGTCCTGTTTGGTGGAGATAATATTTAATAAAATAAGTAGAAATCTACTAAAAGTTTCGTTTGTTTATATTGCCATCCTGAGATAATCGTCTCCATGCTCCAAATCCATTTTAAAGCCATTTCAAAGGCATTTTGCGCATACATGAAATGAACACATTTTTCTCCAAAACTATAACACATGCAAGCTTGTCCTGTTTGGTGGAGATGATATTTAATAAAATAAGTAGAAATCCACTAAAAGTTTTGTTTGGTTATCTTGCAATCCCGAGATAATCGTCTCCATGCTCCAAATCCATTTTAAAGCCATTTTTAAGGCATTTCGCGCATACATGAAATGAACACATTTTTCTCCAAAACTATAACAGATGCAAGCTTGTCCTGTTTGGTGGAGATGATATTTAACAAAATAAGTAGAAATCCACTAAAAGTTTTGTTTGGTTATCTTGCAATCCCGAGATAATCGTCTCCATGCTCCAAATCCATTTTAAAGCCATTTTTAAGGCATTTCGCGCATACATGAAATGAACACATTTTTCTCCAAAACTATAACAGATGCAAGCTTGTCCTGTTTGGTGGAGATAATATTTAATAAAATAAGTAGAAATCTACTAAAAGTTTCGTTTGTTTATATTGCCATCCTGAGATAATCGTCTCCATGCTCCAAATCCATTTTAAAGCCATTTCAAAGGCATTTTGCGCATACATGAAATGAACACATTTTTCTCCAAAACTATAACACATGCAAGCTTGTCCTGTTTGGTGGAGATGATATTTAATAAAATAAGTAGAAATCCACTAAAAGTTTTGTTTGGTTATCTTGCAATCCCGAGATAATCGTCTCCATGCTCCAAATCCATTTTAAAGCCATTTTTAAGGCATTTCGCGCATACATGAAATGAACACATTTTTCTCCAAAACTATAACAGATGCAAGCTTGTCCTGTTTGGTGGAGATGATATTTAATAAAATAAGTAGAAATCCACTAAAAGTTTTGTTTGGTTATCTTGCAATCCCGAGATAATCGTCTCCATGCTCCAAATCCATTTTAAAGCCATTTTTAAGGCATTTCGCGCATACATGAAATGAACACATTTTTCTCCAAAACTATAACAGATGCAAGCTTGTCCTGTTTGGTGGAGATAATATTTAATAAAATAAGTAGAAATCTACTAAAAGTTTCGTTTGTTTATATTGCCATCCTGAGATAATTGTCTCCATGCTCCAAATCCATTTTAAAGCCATTTCAAAGGCATTTTGCGCATACATGAAATGAACACATTTTTCTCCAAAACTATAACACATGCAAGCTTGTCCTGTTTGGTGGAGATGATATTTAATAAAATAAGTAGAAATCCACTAAAAGTTTTGTTTGGTTATCTTGCAATCCCGAGATAATCGTCTCCATGCTCCAAATCCATTTTAAAGCCATTTTTAAGGCATTTCGCGCATACATGAAATGAACACATTTTTCTCCAAAACTATAACAGATGCAAGCTTGTCCTGTTTGGTGGAGATGATATTTAATAAAATAAGTAGAAACCCACTAAAAGTTTTGTTTGGTTATCTTGCAATCCCGAGATAATCGTCTCCATGCTCCAAATCCATTTTAAAGCCATTTTTAAGGCATTTCGCGCATACATGAAATGAACACATTTTTCTCCAAAACTATAACAGATGCAAGCTTGTCCTGTTTGGTGGAGATGATATTTAATAAAATAAGTAGAAACCCACTAAAAGTTTTGTTTGGTTATCTTGCAATCCCGAGATAATCGTCTCCATGCTCCAAATCCATTTTAAAGCCATTTTTAAGGCATTTCGCGCATACATGAAATGAACACATTTTTCTCCAAAACTATAACAGATGCAAGCTTGTCCTGTTTGGTGGAGATAATATTTAATAAAATAAGTAGAAATCTACTAAAAGTTTCGTTTGTTTATATTGCCATCCTGAGATAATTGTCTCCATGCTCCAAATCCATTTTAAAGCCATTTCAAAGGCATTTTGCGCATACATGAAATGAACACATTTTTCTCCAAAACTATAACACATGCAAGCTTGTCCTGTTTGGTGGAGATGATATTTAATAAAATAAGTAGAAATCCACTAAAAGTTTTGTTTGGTTATCTTGCAATCCCGAGATAATCGTCTCCATGCTCCAAATCCATTTTAAAGCCATTTTTAAGGCATTTCGCGCATACATGAAATGAACACATTTTTCTCCAAAACTATAACAGATGCAAGCTTGTCCTGTTTGGTGGAGATGATATTTAATAAAATAAGTAGAAACCCACTAAAAGTTTTGTTTGGTTATCTTGCAATCCCGAGATAATCGTCTCCATGCTCCAAATCCATTTTAAAGCCATTTTTAAGGCATTTCGCGCATACATGAAATGAACACATTTTTCTCCAAAACTATAACAGATGCAAGCTTGTCCTGTTTGGTGGAGATGATATTTAATAAAATAAGTAGAAATCCACTAAAAGTTTTGTTTGGTTATCTTGCAATCCCGAGATAATCGTCTCCATGCTCCAAATCCATTTTAAAGCCATTTCAAAGGCATTTTGCGCATACATGAAATGAACACATTTTTCTCCAAAACTATAACACATGCAAGCTTGTCCTGTTTGGTGGAGATGATATTTAATAAAATAAGTAGAAATCCACTAAAAGTTTTGTTTGGTTATCTTGCAATCCCGAGATAATCGTCTCCATGCTCCAAATCCATTTTAAAGCCATTTTTAAGGCATTTCGCGCATACATGAAATGAACACATTTTTCTCCAAAACTATAACAGATGCAAGCTTGTCCTGTTTGGTGGAGATGATATTTAATAAAATAAGTAGAAATCCACTAAAAGTTTTGTTTGGTTATCTTGCAATCCCGAGATAATCGTCTCCATGCTCCAAATCCATTTTAAAGCCATTTTTAAGGCATTTCGCGCATACATGAAATGAACACATTTTTCTCCAAAACTATAACAGATGCAAGCTTGTCCTGTTTGGTGGAGATGATATTTAATAAAATAAGTAGAAACCCACTAAAAGTTTTGTTTGGTTATCTTGCAATCCCGAGATAATCGTCTCCATGCTCCAAATCCATTTTAAAGCCATTTTAAGGCATTTCGCGCATACATGAAATGAACACATTTTTCTCCAAAACTATAACAGATGCAAGCTTGTCCTGTTTGGTGGAGATGATATTTAATAAAATAAGTAGAAATCCACTAAAAGTTTTGTTTGGTTATATTGCAATCCCGAGATAATCGTCTCCATGCTCCAAATCCATTTTAAAGCCATTTTTAAGGCATTTCGCGCATACATGAAATGAACACATTTTTCTCCAAAACTATAACAGATGCAAGCTTGTCCTGTTTGGTGGAGATGATATTTAATAAAATAAGTAGAAATCCACTAAAAGTTTTGTTTGGTTATCTTGCAATCCCGAGATAATCGTCTCCATGCTCCAAATCCATTTTAAAGCCATTTTTAAGGCATTTCGCGCATACATGAAATGAACACATTTTTCTCCAAAACTATAACAGATGCAAGCTTGTCCTGTTTGGTGGAGATAATATTTAATAAAATAAGTAGAAATCTACTAAAAGTTTCGTTTGTTTATATTGCCATCCTGAGATAATTGTCTCCATGCTCCAAATCCATTTTAAAGCCATTTCAAAGGCATTTTGCGCATACATGAAATGAACACATTTTTCTCCAAAACTATAACACATGCAAGCTTGTCCTGTTTGGTGGAGATGATATTTAATAAAATAAGTAGAAATCCACTAAAAGTTTTGTTTGGTTATCTTGCAATCCCGAGATAATCGTCTCCATGCTCCAAATCCATTTTAAAGCCATTTTTAAGGCATTTCGCGCATACATGAAATGAACACATTTTTCTCCAAAACTATAACAGATGCAAGCTTGTCCTGTTTGGTGGAGATGATATTTAATAAAATAAGTAGAAACCCACTAAAAGTTTTGTTTGGTTATCTTGCAATCCCGAGATAATCGTCTCCATGCTCCAAATCCATTTTAAAGCCATTTTTAAGGCATTTCGCGCATACATGAAATGAACACATTTTTCTCCAAAACTATAACAGATGCAAGCTTGTCCTGTTTGGTGGAGATGATATTTAATAAAATAAGTAGAAACCCACTAAAAGTTTTGTTTGGTTATCTTGCAATCCCGAGATAATCGTCTCCATGCTCCAAATCCATTTTAAAGCCATTTTTAAGGCATTTCGCGCATACATGAAATGAACACATTTTTCTCCAAAACTATAACAGATGCAAGCTTGTCCTGTTTGGTGGAGATAATATTTAATAAAATAAGTAGAAATCTACTAAAAGTTTCGTTTGTTTATATTGCCATCCTGAGATAATTGTCTCCATGCTCCAAATCCATTTTAAAGCCATTTCAAAGGCATTTTGCGCATACATGAAATGAACACATTTTTCTCCAAAACTATAACACATGCAAGCTTGTCCTGTTTGGTGGAGATGATATTTAATAAAATAAGTAGAAATCCACTAAAAGTTTTGTTTGGTTATCTTGCAATCCCGAGATAATCGTCTCCATGCTCCAAATCCATTTTAAAGCCATTTTTAAGGCATTTCGCGCATACATGAAATGAACACATTTTTCTCCAAAACTATAACAGATGCAAGCTTGTCCTGTTTGGTGGAGATGATATTTAATAAAATAAGTAGAAACCCACTAAAAGTTTTGTTTGGTTATCTTGCAATCCCGAGATAATCGTCTCCATGCTCCAAATCCATTTTAAAGCCATTTTTAAGGCATTTCGCGCATACATGAAATGAACACATTTTTCTCCAAAACTATAACAGATGCAAGCTTGTCCTGTTTGGTGGAGATGATATTTAATAAAATAAGTAGAAACCCACTAAAAGTTTTGTTTGGTTATCTTGCAATCCCGAGATAATCGTCTCCATGCTCCAAATCCATTTTAAAGCCATTTTTAAGGCATTTCGCGCATACATGAAATGAACACATTTTTCTCCAAAACTATAACAGATGCAAGCTTGTCCTGTTTGGTGGAGATAATATTTAATAAAATAAGTAGAAATCTACTAAAAGTTTCGTTTGTTTATATTGCCATCCTGAGATAATTGTCTCCATGCTCCAAATCCATTTTAAAGCCATTTCAAAGGCATTTTGCGCATACATGAAATGAACACATTTTTCTCCAAAACTATAACACATGCAAGCTTGTCCTGTTTGGTGGAGATGATATTTAATAAAATAAGTAGAAATCCACTAAAAGTTTTGTTTGGTTATCTTGCAATCCCGAGATAATCGTCTCCATGCTCCAAATCCATTTTAAAGCCATTTTTAAGGCATTTCGCGCATACATGAAATGAACACATTTTTCTCCAAAACTATAACAGATGCAAGCTTGTCCTGTTTGGTGGAGATGATATTTAATAAAATAAGTAGAAACCCACTAAAAGTTTTGTTTGGTTATCTTGCAATCCCGAGATAATCGTCTCCATGCTCCAAATCCATTTTAAAGCCATTTTTAAGGCATTTCGCGCATACATGAAATGAACACATTTTTCTCCAAAACTATAACAGATGCAAGCTTGTCCTGTTTGGTGGAGATGATATTTAATAAAATAAGTAGAAATCCACTAAAAGTTTTGTTTGGTTATCTTGCAATCCCGAGATAATCGTCTCCATGCTCCAAATCCATTTTAAAGCCATTTCAAAGGCATTTTGCGCATACATGAAATGAACACATTTTTCTCCAAAACTATAACACATGCAAGCTTGTCCTGTTTGGTGGAGATGATATTTAATAAAATAAGTAGAAATCCACTAAAAGTTTTGTTTGGTTATCTTGCAATCCCGAGATAATCGTCTCCATGCTCCAAATCCATTTTAAAGCCATTTTTAAGGCATTTCGCGCATACATGAAATGAACACATTTTTCTCCAAAACTATAACAGATGCAAGCTTGTCCTGTTTGGTGGAGATGATATTTAATAAAATAAGTAGAAATCCACTAAAAGTTTTGTTTGGTTATCTTGCAATCCCGAGATAATCGTCTCCATGCTCCAAATCCATTTTAAAGCCATTTTTAAGGCATTTCGCGCATACATGAAATGAACACATTTTTCTCCAAAACTATAACAGATGCAAGCTTGTCCTGTTTGGTGGAGATGATATTTAATAAAATAAGTAGAAATCCACTAAAAGTTTTGTTTGGTTATCTTGCAATCCCGAGATAATCGTCTCCATGCTCCAAATCCATTTTAAAGCCATTTTAAGGCATTTCGCGCATACATGAAATGAACACATTTTTCTCCAAAACTATAACAGATGCAAGCTTGTCCTGTTTGGTGGAGATGATATTTAATAAAATAAGTAGAAATCCACTAAAAGTTTTGTTTGGTTATATTGCAATCCCGAGATAATCGTCTCCATGCTCCAAATCCATTTTAAAGCCATTTTTAAGGCATTTCGCGCATACATGAAATGAACACATTTTTCTCCAAAACTATAACAGATGCAAGCTTGTCCTGTTTGGTGGAGATGATATTTAATAAAATAAGTAGAAATCCACTAAAAGTTTTGTTTGGTTATCTTGCAATCCCGAGATAATCGTCTCCATGCTCCAAATCCATTTTAAAGCCATTTTTAAGGCATTTCGCGCATACATGAAATGAACACATTTTTCTCCAAAACTATAACAGATGCAAGCTTGTCCTGTTTGGTGGAGATAATATTTAATAAAATAAGTAGAAATCTACTAAAAGTTTCGTTTGTTTATATTGCCATCCTGAGATAATTGTCTCCATGCTCCAAATCCATTTTAAAGCCATTTCAAAGGCATTTTGCGCATACATGAAATGAACACATTTTTCTCCAAAACTATAACACATGCAAGCTTGTCCTGTTTGGTGGAGATGATATTTAATAAAATAAGTAGAAATCCACTAAAAGTTTTGTTTGGTTATCTTGCAATCCCGAGATAATCGTCTCCATGCTCCAAATCCATTTTAAAGCCATTTTTAAGGCATTTCGCGCATACATGAAATGAACACATTTTTCTCCAAAACTATAACAGATGCAAGCTTGTCCTGTTTGGTGGAGATGATATTTAATAAAATAAGTAGAAACCCACTAAAAGTTTTGTTTGGTTATCTTGCAATCCCGAGATAATCGTCTCCATGCTCCAAATCCATTTTAAAGCCATTTTTAAGGCATTTCGCGCATACATGAAATGAACACATTTTTCTCCAAAACTATAACAGATGCAAGCTTGTCCTGTTTGGTGGAGATGATATTTAATAAAATAAGTAGAAACCCACTAAAAGTTTTGTTTGGTTATCTTGCAATCCCGAGATAATCGTCTCCATGCTCCAAATCCATTTTAAAGCCATTTTTAAGGCATTTCGCGCATACATGAAATGAACACATTTTTCTCCAAAACTATAACAGATGCAAGCTTGTCCTGTTTGGTGGAGATAATATTTAATAAAATAAGTAGAAATCTACTAAAAGTTTCGTTTGTTTATATTGCCATCCTGAGATAATTGTCTCCATGCTCCAAATCCATTTTAAAGCCATTTCAAAGGCATTTTGCGCATACATGAAATGAACACATTTTTCTCCAAAACTATAACACATGCAAGCTTGTCCTGTTTGGTGGAGATGATATTTAATAAAATAAGTAGAAATCCACTAAAAGTTTTGTTTGGTTATCTTGCAATCCCGAGATAATCGTCTCCATGCTCCAAATCCATTTTAAAGCCATTTTTAAGGCATTTCGCGCATACATGAAATGAACACATTTTTCTCCAAAACTATAACAGATGCAAGCTTGTCCTGTTTGGTGGAGATGATATTTAATAAAATAAGTAGAAACCCACTAAAAGTTTTGTTTGGTTATCTTGCAATCCCGAGATAATCGTCTCCATGCTCCAAATCCATTTTAAAGCCATTTTTAAGGCATTTCGCGCATACATGAAATGAACACATTTTTCTCCAAAACTATAACAGATGCAAGCTTGTCCTGTTTGGTGGAGATGATATTTAATAAAATAAGTAGAAATCCACTAAAAGTTTTGTTTGGTTATCTTGCAATCCCGAGATAATCGTCTCCATGCTCCAAATCCATTTTAAAGCCATTTCAAAGGCATTTTGCGCATACATGAAATGAACACATTTTTCTCCAAAACTATAACACATGCAAGCTTGTCCTGTTTGGTGGAGATGATATTTAATAAAATAAGTAGAAATCCACTAAAAGTTTTGTTTGGTTATCTTGCAATCCCGAGATAATCGTCTCCATGCTCCAAATCCATTTTAAAGCCATTTTTAAGGCATTTCGCGCATACATGAAATGAACACATTTTTCTCCAAAACTATAACAGATGCAAGCTTGTCCTGTTTGGTGGAGATGATATTTAATAAAATAAGTAGAAATCCACTAAAAGTTTTGTTTGGTTATCTTGCAATCCCGAGATAATCGTCTCCATGCTCCAAATCCATTTTAAAGCCATTTTTAAGGCATTTCGCGCATACATGAAATGAACACATTTTTCTCCAAAACTATAACAGATGCAAGCTTGTCCTGTTTGGTGGAGATGATATTTAATAAAATAAGTAGAAATCCACTAAAAGTTTTGTTTGGTTATCTTGCAATCCCGAGATAATCGTCTCCATGCTCCAAATCCATTTAAAGCCATTTTAAGGCATTTCGCGCATACATGAAATGAACACATTTTTCTCCAAAACTATAACAGATGCAAGCTTGTCCTGTTTGGTGGAGATGATATTTAATAAAATAAGTAGAAATCCACTAAAAGTTTTGTTTGGTTATATTGCAATCCGAGATAATCGTCTCCATGCTCCAAATCCATTTTAAAGCCATTTTTAAGGCATTTCGCGCATACATGAAATGAACACATTTTTCTCCAAAACTATAACAGATGCAAGCTTGTCCTGTTTGGTGGAGATGATATTTAATAAAATAAGTAGAAATCAACTAAAAGTTTTGTTTGGTTATCTTGCAATCCCGAGATAATCGTCTCCATGCTCCAAATCCATTTTAAAGCCATTTTTAAGGCATTTCGCGCATACATGAAATGAACACATTTTTCTCCAAAACTATAACAGATGCAAGCTTGTCCTGTTTGGTGGAGATGATATTTAATAAAATAAGTAGAAATCCACTAAAAGTTTTGTTTGGTTATCTTGCAATCCCGAGATAATCGTCTCCATGCTCCAAATCCATTTTAAAGCCATTTTTAAGGCATTTCGCGCATACATGAAATGAACACATTTTTCTCCAAAACTATAACAGATGCAAGCTTGTCCTGTTTGGTGGAGATGATATTTAATAAAATAAGTAGAAATCCACTAAAAGTTTTGTTTGGTTATCTTGCAATCCCGAGATAATCGTCTCCATGCTCCAAATCCATTTTAAAGCCATTTTTAAGGCATTTCGCGCATACATGAAATGAACACATTTTTCTCCAAAACTATAACAGATGCAAGCTTGTCCTGTTTGGTGGAGATGATATTTAATAAAATAAGTAGAAATCACTAAAAGTTTTGTTTGGTTATCTTGCAATCCCGAGATAATCGTCTCCATGCTCCAAATCCATTTTAAAGCCATTTTAAGGCATTTCGCGCATACATGAAATGAACACATTTTTTCTCCAAAACTATAACAGATGCAAGCTTGTCCTGTTTGGTGGAGATGATATTTAATAAAATAAGTAGAAATCCACTAAAAGTTTTGTTTGGTTATATTGCAATCCCGAGATAATCGTCTCCATGCTCCAAATCCATTTTAAAGCCATTTTTAAGGCATTTCACGCATACATGAAATGAACACATTTTTCTCCAAAACTATAACAGATGCAAGCTTGTCCTGTTTGGTGGAGATGATATTTAATAAAATAAGTAGAAATCCACTAAAAGTTTTGTTTGGTTATCTTGCAATCCCGAGATAATCGTCTCCATGCTCCAAATCCATTTTAAAGCCATTTTTAAGGCATTTCGCGCATACATGAAATGAACACATTTTTCTCCAAAACTATAACAGATGCAAGCTTGTCCTGTTTGGTGGAGATGATATTTAATAAAATAAGTAGAAATCCACTAAAAGTTTTGTTTGGTTATCTTGCAATCCCGAGATAATCGTCTCCATGCTCCAAATCCATTTTAAAGCCATTTTAAGGCATTTCGCGCATACATGAAATGAACACATTTTTCTCCAAAACTATAACAGATGCAAGCTTGTCCTGTTTGGTGGAGATGATATTTAATAAAATAAGTAGAAATCCACTAAAAGTTTTGTTTGGTCATCTTGCAATCCCGAGATAATCGTCTCCATGCTCCAAATCCATTTTAAAGCCATTTTTAAGGCATTTCGCGCATACATGAAATGAACACATTTTTCTCCAAAACTATAACAGATGCAAGCTTGTCCTGTTTGGTGGAGATGATATTTAATAAAATAAGTAGAAATCCACTAAAAGTTTTGTTTGGTTATCTTGCAATCCCGAGATAATCGTCTCCATGCTCCAAATTCATTTTAAAGCCATTTTTAAGGCATTTCGCGCATACATGAAATGAACACATTTTTCTCCAAAACTATAACAGATGCAAGCTTGTCCTGTTTGGTGGAGATAATATTTAATAAAATAAGTAGAAATCTACTAAAAGTTTCGTTTGTTTATATTGCCATCCTGAGATAATCGTCTCCATGCTCCAAATCCATTTTAAAGCCATTTCAAAGGCATTTTGCGCATACATGAAATGAACACATTTTTCTCCAAAACTATAACACATGCAAGCTTGTCCTGTTTGGTGGAGATGATATTTAATAAAATAAGTAGAAATCCACTAAAAGTTTTGTTTGGTTATCTTGCAATCCCGAGATAATCGTCTCCATGCTCCAAATCCATTTTAAAGCCATTTTTAAGGCATTTCGCGCATACATGAAATGAACACATATTTCTCCAAAACTATAACAGATGCAAGCTTGTCCTGTTTGGTGGAGATGATATTTAATAAAATAAGTAGAAATCCACTAAAAGTTTTGTTTGGTTATCTTGCAATCCCGAGATAATCGTCTCCATGCTCCAAATCCATTTTAAAGCCATTTTTAAGGCATTTCGCGCATACATGAAATGAACACATTTTTCTCCAAAACTATAACAGATGCAAGCTTGTCCTGTTTGGTGGAGATGATATTTAATAAAATAAGTAGAAACCCACTAAAAGTTTTGTTTGGTTATCTTGCAATCCCGAGATAATCGTCTCCATGCTCCAAATCCATTTTAAAGCCATTTTTAAGGCATTTCGCGCATACATGAAATGAACACATTTTTCTCCAAAACTATAACAGATGCAAGCTTGTCCTGTTTGGTGGAGATGATATTTAATAAAATAAGTAGAAATCCACTAAAAGTTTTGTTTGGTTATCTTGCAATCCCGAGATAATCGTCTCCATGCTCCAAATCCATTTTAAAGCCATTTCAAAGGCATTTTGCGCATACATGAAATGAACACATTTTTCTCCAAAACTATAACACATGCAAGCTTGTCCTGTTTGGTGGAGATGATATTTAATAAAATAAGTAGAAATCCACTAAAAGTTTTGTTTGGTTATCTTGCAATCCCGAGATAATCGTCTCCATGCTCCAAATCCATTTTAAAGCCATTTTTAAGGCATTTCGCGCATACATGAAATGAACACATTTTTCTCCAAAACTATAACAGATGCAAGCTTGTCCTGTTTGGTGGAGATGATATTTAATAAAATAAGTAGAAATCCACTAAAAGTTTTGTTTGGTTATCTTGCAATCCCGAGATAATCGTCTCCATGCTCCAAATCCATTTTAAAGCCATTTTTAAGGCATTTCGCGCATACATGAAATGAACACATTTTTCTCCAAAACTATAACAGATGCAAGCTTGTCCTGTTTGGTGGAGATGATATTTAATAAAATAAGTAGAAATCCACTAAAAGTTTTGTTTGGTTATCTTGCAATCCCGAGATAATCGTCTCCATGCTCCAAATCCATTTTAAAGCCATTTTTAAGGCATTTCGCGCATACATGAAATGAACACATTTTTCTCCAAAACTATAACAGATGCAAGCTTGTCCTGTTTGGTGGAGATGATATTTAATAAAATAAGTAGAAATCCACTAAAAGTTTTGTTTGGTTATCTTGCAATCCCGAGATAATCGTCTCCATGCTCCAAATCCATTTTAAAGCCATTTTTAAGGCATTTCGCGCATACATGAAATGAACACATTTTTCTCCAAAACTATAACAGATGCAAGCTTGTCCTGTTTGGTGGAGATGATATTTAATAAAATAAGTAGAAATCCACTAAAAGTTTTGTTTGGTTATCTTGCAATCCCGAGATAATCGTCTCCATGCTCCAAATCCATTTTAAAGCCATTTTTAAGGCATTTCGCGCATACATGAAATGAACACATTTTTCTCCAAAACTATAACAGATGCAAGCTTGTCCTGTTTGGTGGAGATGATATTTAATAAAATAAGTAGAAATCCACTAAAAGTTTTGTTTGGTTATCTTGCAATCCCGAGATAATCGTCTCCATGCTCCAAATCCATTTTAAAGCCATTTTTAAGGCATTTCGCGCATACATGAAATGAACACATTTTTCTCCAAAACTATAACAGATGCAAGCTTGTCCTGTTTGGTGGAGATGATATTTAATAAAATAAGTAGAAATCCACTAAAAGTTTTGTTTGGTTATCTTGCAATCCCGAGATAATCGTCTCCATGCTCCAAATCCATTTTAAAGCCATTTTTAAGGCATTCGCGCATACATGAAATGAACACATTTTTCTCCAAAACTATAACAGATGCAAGCTTGTCCTGTTTGGTGGAGATGATATTTAATAAAATAAGTAGAAATCCACTAAAAGTTTTGTTTGGTTATCTTGCAATCCCGAGATAATCGTCTCCATGCTCCAAATCCATTTTAAAGCCATTTTTAAGGCATTTCGCGCATACATGAAATGAACACATTTTTCTCCAAAACTATAACAGATGCAAGCTTGTCCTGTTTGGTGGAGATGATATTTAATAAAATAAGTAGAAATCCACTAAAAGTTTTGTTTGGTTATCTTGCAATCCCGAGATAATCGTCTCCATGCTCCAAATCCATTTTAAAGGCCATTTCAAAGGCATTTTGCGCATACATGAAATGAACACATTTTCTCCAAAACTATAACACATGCAAGCTTGTCCTGTTTGGTGGAGATGATATTTAATAAAATAAGTAGAAATCCACTAAAAGTTTTGTTTGGTTATCTTGCAATCCCGAGATAATCGTCTCCATGCTCCAAATCCATTTTAAAGCCATTTTTAAGGCATTTCGCGCATACATGAAATGAACACATTTTTCTCCAAAACTATAACAGATGCAAGCTTGTCCTGTTTGGTGGAGATGATATTTAATAAAATAAGTAGAAATCCACTAAAAGTTTTGTTTGGTTATCTTGCAATCCCGAGATAATCGTCTCCATGCTCCAAATCCATTTTAAAGCCATTTTTAAGGCATTTCGCGCATACATGAAATGAACACATTTTTCTCCAAAACTATAACAGATGCAAGCTTGTCCTGTTTGGTGGAGATGATATTTAATAAAATAAGTAGAAATCCACTAAAAGTTTTGTTTGGTTATCTTGCAATCCCGAGATAATCGTCTCCATGCTCCAAATCCATTTTAAAGCCATTTTTAAGGCATTTCGCGCATACATGAAATGAACACATTTTTCTCCAAAACTATAACAGATGCAAGCTTGTCCTGTTTGGTGGAGATGATATTTAATAAAATAAGTAGAAATCCACTAAAAGTTTTGTTTGGTTATCTTGCAATCCCGAGATAATCGTCTCCATGCTCCAAATCCATTTTAAAGCCATTTTTAAGGCATTTCGCGCATACATGAAATGAACACATTTTTCTCCAAAACTATAACAGATGCAAGCTTGTCCTGTTTGGTGGAGATGATATTTAATAAAATAAGTAGAAATCCACTAAAAGTTTTGTTTGGTTATCTTGCAATCCCGAGATAATCGTCTCCATGCTCCAAATCCATTTTAAAGCCATTTTTAAGGCATTTCGCGCATACTTGAAATGAACACATTTTTCTCCAAAACTATAACAGATGCAAGCTTGTCCTGTTTGGTGGAGATGATATTTAATAAAATAAGTAGAAATCCACTAAAAGTTTTGTTTGGTTATCTTGCAATCCCGAGATAATCGTCTCCATGCTCCAAATCCATTTTAAAGCCATTTTTAAGGCATTTCGCGCATACATGAAATGAACACATTTTTCTCCAAAACTATAACAGATGCAAGCTTGTCCTGTTTGGTGGAGATGATATTTAATAAAATAAGTAGAAATCCACTAAAAGTTTTGTTTGGTTATCTTGCAATCCCGAGATAATCGTCTCCATGCTCCAAATCCATTTTAAGCCATTTTTAAGGCATTTCGCGCATACATGAAATGAACACATTTTTCTCCAAAACTATAACAGATGCAAGCTTGTCCTGTTTGGTGGAGATGATATTTAATAAAATAAGTAGAAATCCACTAAAAGTTTTGTTTGGTTATATTGCAATCCCGAGATAATCGTCTCCATGCTCCAAATCCATTTTAAAGCCATTTTTAAGGCATTTCGCGCATACATGAAATGAACACATTTTTCTCCAAAACTATAACAGATGCAAGCTTGTCCTGTTTGGTGGAGATGATATTTAATAAAATAAGTAGAAATCCACTAAAAGTTT